>NC_056743.1:285417208-285552208 GCF_019279795.1 Protopterus annectens
TAAATTTACCTAACACTATGGACGAAAAACTTCCCACAGTTTCTCCAGCCAGCTTGGTCGACATAGCCATCCTGAGGCAGTGTAGCAACTGCCTCATGTTCACAGACAACCCTCTACTCCTAGTCCACATACACTCATGTGAGAGATGCACCTATATTAAGAACCTTGAATCCATGATCTATCACACACCAGTCAATGAACAGGTTGTCACCATGCACACCTCACCTCTTACTCCACCCAAACACATATCACACATAACTACATATGTGGAGGTTCTCACCAGAAACATACCTAAACACCATAGACCTCCCAAGTACAAACGCAAGCATGCTACACATAATACTTCCTCTACAGAACACAATACACATAATAGCTCATGCACCAGTGTCTCACCTGTCAAGCCCTTAAGGCAAAACACAAGACCAAACATATTATTCATAGGTAATTCCATCGTGAGACACACAGATGTCCCTCTCAGCAGGCTAGATAAGGAAAGGGTCATGGTCAGCTGTCTGTCAGGTGCTACGATCCACCATATCACACATACACGCAAGTCTCTCAACAACAGGCACTGTTATGACTCCCTTATAGTCCATGCTGGTGTGAACGACTTGAGATGTACCTCTCTAGATTATATGAAGAGAGACATGACTGAGCTCTCAGATTATGTGTCTCTGGCAGGTATGTCCCTAATCTTAACTTCACCCAGGATGATGCCTCTCTACAAACAGAAAATGACTGACTTCAATAATTGGCTTAGTTTCTGGTGACATCTTAATGGGATCCAGTATCTGTCAGCCTGGGATGACATGATCGACAGTCCTCAATGCTTTACCAGAGATGGTCTTCATCCATCACCCTGGTGATTTCAGCCACTGGCTAAGGCTCTTCCCACCCCCATAGTGCCTTTTTTAGGTAGTGTTTCAAGGACAAAATTCCTGAGGTAAAAACTCCATCTAAAAACAACCTCAAGGTTATGCTACTAAATGCTAGGAGTCTTAACATGAAACTGGACTCACTGGAAGTGGTCCTCACCTTGGAAAACGCAGACATTTGTGCAGTCACAGAGACCTGGCTCAAGGCTGTGAAAAGCATCCCAGCCATATTGGGTTACACCTCCTTCCACACATTCAGACCACAAACTGAAGGTGCAAAAACTAAAGAAGGAGGTGTGTCGATACTCATTAAAGATAAATACACCTCAAGATTGGTTAAAAAGTATGGTTCCCTGGAGATACTTCAGCTGCAATTAACTGTTGGTAGGACACCTATTCAAGTCATGCCAGCTACAGGACCCCCTCCATGAATCAGGACACCCACTCTGCCTATTTGGATCTATTTGAGTCTATCAAGATATATCTAAACACTGTGGTTTTGGGTGACTTTAACTACCCATCCATCAGCTGGGTAAATTACACACAAACTCATTTGCCCAAACATTCCTTGACTTTGTTAACTCCAATGCCCTGGACCAACTGGTTGACATGCATCCTAGACCTGGTGGTTACCAATATGGGAGAACCACTCAAGAAGAGCAAACCTGCCTGGTGGACAACTGCCATTAACAGACTTTGCAATAAGAGGAAGAAATTGTTGTCTAACAGTAAGAGGGAGCAAGCCCTAAACTGGAAACACTCCCTCCTTAGCTTAAACAAGCAAAAAATACTTCTTGTGAAGTCCTTCAAAGCAAACTACAAATTCAAATTAGCTTCCTCAACTAAGGACAACCATAAGGCATTCTTTAGTTACATCCGTAACTAAAAGGAAAGGACGAGATTTGTGCCAAACTGTAGTTAATGATGCCACATGTACTAAGCCTGTGGACGTAGCTTACCTGTTGGCCGTCTTCATTCCCCTGTCCCCACCACATGTCCCCATGACATCCCTACCACCTGTCCCCTACCTTGTATCTCTAAAGAGTAAGTCATAAATGCCCTCTCTAAAGCCAAAAACACAGGATCTAAGGGACCTGATAACATCCCAGGCTGCATCCTACATGGGCTCAAACAAGAATTAGCAACTCCACTGGGAACTTTTTTCAATCATAGTCTAAGCACTGGTTTCGTCCAGCTGAATGGAAAATGGACTCCATTATTCCCTTGCACAAACATGATGCTTCCACTGACCCTGGGAACTACAGACCTATTAGCCTGACTAGCCTTATCTGTAAGGTTATGGAGAAAGTCATCATGGACCCTATCAACAAAGATATAGGTAATTTCCAAACACTTGACCCTACTCAGTTTGGGTTTGTCAGAGGGAGATCATGCCACTTAAACCCGGTGAACTTTTTTAAGACAGTCATTAAGGCCCTGGACAAGAGGAAATCTGTGCATACAGCCTTTGACACTATCCCCCACTCAGGCATCATTGACAAACTCACCCAGCTATGTAGCAGCCTTTATATCATTAGATGGGTCACTACCTGGCTCACTGACAGAACACACACAGTCAAAATAAGGGAATGCACCTCCAACACCAGACCTGTAACCAGTGGTGTTCCACAGAGGTCAGTCCTGGGACCTGTACTGTTTGGAATTTATTTCTCTGAAGTACAAGCAAAAACTAAATGTCTGTGGCTGACAAAGTTTGCTGATGACTGCAAACTAGGAGCGGTCACAGAATCTGCAAATGATAATCCAAAAAAGAGCAAAAGGCACCAAACCAAACTAGTAAATAGAAAATAGGTACCAACCCACGATGAAACAATGAAACTACAGATCAAAATGTGGGTGAGGCACTTTAATGAACACAATAGGCACTGCAAACTCGCACGAATAAAACAACAAGAAAAAGAAGTCCTGCTTTTCCAGAAGCTTTGCTGTAGAGCTAATGTGGTGGCGGAACGAGTTTTACGCCCACATCTGAAGAAGTGTTGGAAATGAAAACACAAATTGTGGATACGATTCTGTGCTTGTTGTTTTAATCATGCGAGTTTGCAGTGCCTATTGTGTTCATTTTCTATTTACTAATCTGCAAATGATGTCAACATCCTACATGAGGGCCTTACACAAACAAATCATTGGTGCCAAAGTCATTCCCTTAAACTCAATGCAAAAATATATATTATCATCTCTTTCAGTAACAGCGATGTTCTTGCTAACTACCACATCAATAGCAACATCCTAAGTATGCATGTAGTGGTGAGAGACCTTGGCACACAGGTGACAGCACCCTTACCGTTGATCACCGTGTCTCCACAGTGGTTAGAAGAACATTCTATATTGCTCATACCATAAATAAAGGCATTGCCACTAGAAAAAAAACGCTATAACCTTCCTCCATTCTTCCCTCATCAGGCAAATAATTGAGTACAATGCCTTTTTTGGTATGTACCTTTCCAAACATCTGCAACAATTGGAGACACCACAAAGGTTCCTCACAGGGAAAATTCAAGCTCTTCAGCATCTGTCCTAGATGGATCATCTGAAATAACTGTCACTTTATTCTGTTTCATACAGACTACTTTATTCTGTTTCATACAGACTACTCAGAGGAGATCTCTACTTTGCATATAAGGCAATCTATGACCCTGCTTTACTGGAAATGCTGCATATCCGCAAATCAAATGGTACATGGGTTACTCACTCTAAAGATTTTAACTTGGTATGTCACATTAATAGAACCTGCTGGAGGGGCAGATTTGTCTCCCAGAGGTTGCCACACCTTTGGAACAGACTCCCATTTCATGTCAAACACACCACCTCATTGGCCCTCTTCAAACGCAATCTGGATGATTGGATGGGTAACTGTAAATTCAGTCCAGGAGTTCCACCTGTGTCCCTCTTGGACAGGGGCATTAAGTGCTGATCGTGGAAATAAGGATAGAACTTGGCTAAACTTGTAAGGTCGCTAGGGCCATTAGCTTAGTAACTTCCCATGATCCTATGATCCTATATATTGTATTATGGATGGTACAAATCTTAAAAAAAACTTAACATATATGAACATTCCCTAAGGGTAATAACCTAGAAAGTCTTGTCTTTGTTAATATGTAAACCGACTTTAAAGGTCTGTTTTGACAGTAAAGGGTACATAGCCAGAGTTAAATGAGCAACAAAGAGAATGTTATTAGCATAGTCACCTAGTTCACCCTGGGGTCATGTCACTTTTCCACTAAGAGAATGAAAGTAGAAGAAAATCATGCTTTTGTGTAAACTTATTGCAATGGGAGAAATTGTACTATGCTAAAAATAATGCGAGTCTACATTTAATGACTAAAGATATGTCTCCTGTAACTTTCCCAATAGCTTTAAAGAAGACTAGCCTTTATTCCATAAAAATAAAATAACATTTAGTCACATATGCATTGCCACTCTGAAAGATCGACAATAAATCAAGATGATGATGGTCCTGGATGCTGCAAATCAGTGTTAATGCTATCATTTCAACTAAAATACAGCATAATAATCTCTAGAAGTAAAACTGAGCACCAAGGGTAACATGGCATTTGTTATCAGATGAGTAAGCAGCTATTAAGCCATATAAAGCAGTTCAGCATTTGAAATGATTATAAAGGGCCTCATAAGATCTGCTTCATGGTAATTCTAATGTCAAATATAGGATTATTGAATATCAAAGATAGAATATCCCCCCCAACATTACTGCAGTCAATTATAACATTTTCTTAATATTACATAATTTCCATTGCAAGGTCATTTTACGCTCATTTTCCTAACAACGAGGAATATGCAAACCACAAACTACTTTAATACATTAATGTTTTAAACAGTTCTGCTAAAAATACTTTGAAATAGGCTAAAGCTGCAAATTAAGGTCTAATTAAAAACTAAAAGAGGAAAAAAACACATTTATGTCTAATATCCTTAAACTATCTCGTCTGAAAGAAATAACCAGTGTCTGGTTATATACTGAATACTAAACATTCATGTACAATCGTTACTAAAATACAAATATTATTGCAGTACCTTCTACATATTTGAACACATTTTACTATTAAACTAAACTAATCAGAAAACCTACCTGAGTGGTCTTCCATGGGGGATACTTTAAAAACAAAATATAAAGTTAAGATGAAATCTAGCAAGTCATTTTAAATGCATTCTCTTAAGCTTTCACAGAGCATCATAGGACATTTATTATTCATGTCCCAAGTCTAACAGATTCCACCACAAGTCATAACTTATTTTTTTCTTAATAAAGCAACAATATCATTTCAAAGACAAGCAAAAATTCAGCAAAGTGTTACTTTTTAATGAAAATTCTGTCCTTCAGCAAAAAATAAAAAACAGTGAAAGTGCTCATCACAGAAGAAACAGTGCACATTGTGTGTCATACAACTGTTCACTATCATTTCATGGATTAGTCTTCATTAAAGGAGTGTAAAATAAAACTGAAGACTGAAGTGTTTCGATTAAAGTAGCAAATAAACCAAGCCATTTTTTTCTGCAGCACTACCAGGACTGCTGTATTACTTCAGGAGCAACATATGGATATATTGGTAGCATGGATATGTGGAGATGTCTTCTTAGAACTAGAATATCTTCTGAATGGAAGAAATACTATTATAAATGAAGAAAAGTAGTTCTTTACCTGAAACTATATTCCTGACATGTATTTTCACAATACAGCAGGTTCTGTACAAGGGAAAGTACTGTTATCTCAGACATGGGAAGAAACATAATGCAATTTGTGTGACTTGTTTCTTATTTTAGCACATAAATAGGATTGCCACCTCTTCAACTGCCCAAAGTGGGACATTTTTTGGACAAACATGACATTCCCATGGCCTGTGCAAAGGACAGAGCTTCACTTTTTTGCCAAAATAAAAGTTTACTCTTGTAGCATTTGAGTTGCTTATGCTATTTCATATAACGTACAGTGTTTCGGATACAACATAACCATTTTATGCAACTATTAAAGAAAACTTATGAAATATTTTTGTCCTAAAATCTCAGGACATTTGTCATTTTTTTAGAATTTTTTGCAGGACACAACTGTCCAAAGAGGGACAGGTGGTAACCCGACACAAACTGCAGTTTTAAATTCTTCGCTGTATATGAGATAAACATGTAAATGCATGAATTTTAGACTATATTCTTTAAAATGATATGCAAATGAAAACACGCAAGCATCAATGCCAACACACTGTATTCAAATATACTGGGAAAATACAAGCTATTAAATGCAACTTTATTTTTACAAACGGCACAGTATTTTAAAGGTTTTTGTATATTCATTTGACAAATCAACACATTTAAGTTTTCTAGGTTTTTTATGTAAAAATATTCTTGACAAATGTTTGCATTATCATTACTTCCAAAAGGTTATGCTGGAATTCTTAGAAAGGTATACCTCATCTGCAGTATCTTTATTTGTTAGTAAGCTAGTGCAGATTGTTAGATCAGTGAAAGCTGATATTATTCATATTTTTTATTAACTCTCAGGTAGAACACATGAATTAAAGCAATTGTCATGACAGGAAAACACTGTTATGCAGAAGTAACAATTGGCTAAATGATACAGCTTTCCATGGATTTAAACATACAATGCATTTGTTTCCCCATAACATGGCTGAACTGCCAGGGTGCAACTGCACAGCAGTTGTACTGCTACCCACAACTGGGACTGATCAAGCATGACTAGAGGTTCCTCAAAATTTTAGGATGCACAGGTACATACATTCAGATGACAAATAAGGATAACTTGGTTCACATAAATAGTCCTTTTCTCTGTATAACTGCAAATATGCAAAATGCACTTTATTTTAATTAAACCTTATTTTGCCCATGTCTTCAGAAAAATTCCCTTATGCCTGGCTCAAACACACCATCTGGACTCAAAATCTCATTGAGCTACTTAATGTTTTTTTCTATCTTGTCCATGAAACTACTTCCTCTCTTCAAAATTATACATGCACACATATTCAGTCACATAACACATATGTACATACGGGTCTACTTTGTGTCGTTGAATCTCATTTCACTGAATTTCATTTCACCCTGACCACTTTGTTGAAAACTCAAATTACTGAAAACTCATTTCACTGAATCTCATTTCACTGAACTGCAGTTAGTAAATATGTCATTGTGTAGAGTACTGTAAGGCAAGTAAAAGGTATATGCCCTTTTCCTCACTGTAGTACGATCCTGAAGTTAGTATATATAGTTAGGAGGGGTGGGGGGCACAGCCCCCCACATTGGGGGGGTGTGGGAGGTGTAGCCCCCCACTTAGTTTGAGTACATATTGTCTTCTGGAGAGGGTTAATCATTGGTGTTGCAACTATGCATGTCTATTGTTTAAAATGCATTGTTTTGAAGTGCCCCCCACACCACCCTAACTATATATACTAACTTCAGGATCGCACTACAGTGGGGAAAGGGGCATATACCTTTTACTTGCCTTACAGTACTCTACACAGTGCCATATATACTAAATTCAGCTCAGTGAAATGAGATTCAATGAAATGAGTTTTCAGCGAAATGGCCGGGGTGCAATAAAATTCAGTGAAATGAGATTCAACGAAACAAAGAAAACCCGTACATGCATATTTATCTATCTGTAAACATGTCTATCAACCTACCGATCTATCTGTCCTTCTACCTATCGATACCCCTGCTCCAGCATAGTAATGCATGTGAACCCTAACCCTGAACCTAACCCTAACAGTGCACCTAACCTTAAAATAAACTTTCCATAACACAGCACTACCACTATTCAGACAAATTTGAGCTGAATGCTGGTAGGGTTATGGATTATAGATTAGAGAAAGAAATGTGTTTCCTTTCTCACTGCAGTAGGTTTCAGTGATACATATTGTTAGTATTACAAATAGTTCATATGCTTTGGTCCACAATTTATCATGTCGATCATTCATCATAATATAACCATGTGTGTGAGTGTGAGTGTGTGTGTGTGTGTGTGTGTGTGTGTGTGTGTGTGTGTGTGTGTGTGTGTATCTATGTGCTTGTTTCGGCAGAAGCCCTGTCCTGGCCATGTATTACTGCAGCAAGCAACTATGCAGTTGTTGAAATAACTGTACTTGTTTTAAAGTGATTCCTTTACATTACCTGAACAAAGAAAGAGCCTACTTATTATTTAATGCTAGTATTAGTGATTACTAAAAAGAATGTGGCAATTAAAAAAATACTTAAAAACAAACATAAAATAAGGCGTGCTCAGTTTGAAATAAACACAAGTGAAACAGCTACATTCTGATGGTTTATATTTTTTGTGCAGAGATGTATACTGACTACTACATGCCACAGGCCTTTTTAAGGTGTTGTGTTCCTAATTGAAACTAAAATTATTATTTGTGTGTGCATTCATATGGGCAAGGAACAGTGACAAATACAAGTGGTAGCTACCAGTATATTAGATCAGTTCTGCTGCATGGGAGAATATTAGTGCGGGGACCTAGACCTCACAGATAGTTACAGATTCCACTCCATGACATGTTTTAAATCCAGCAAATTTCCACCACCTTAAAAAGTCATTTTGCAAGGGGAAAAAAAATTAAACTCACGTACTCTAAAAAAACAAAACAGTAAATAAAATAGCAGCATCAGGCATCAGAAACATACACACAGTTCAAATATGTTACTGAATAAGCCTAAAAGAAAAATAAAAAACATAAAATAATAAACTACACATAACAGAAATCAGAATTGTGACACAAATTAAACACACAGTAATAAAACCTGATAAGGAACAGAAAATGTCCTGAAAAAGGTGAAATGGTAACCTCCTGATGAAAGTTAAAGCATAGATCCCTCAAAAAGGAAACTGGTAATGTTTGGGAAATACAGGAAATGAAGAAACATGAAGAAAGGAGCAGCAGTCTCATTAGCAAGAGAAAGTCAGCCACTTCTTCATTAGAGTCAGATTACACAGTACTAAGCAACTGGAACCATGGACTTGCACATTCCATCTGTAGCTATTAACATATTGGTTGAAGTCAGCACCCAGAGACAGTGTAGCAGTTGTCTCATGTTCACTGGCAACCACCCATTACTTAAAAAACCTGCCAGTTTATCAGTGATGTTAAACCAAAAAACTACACAGGAAATCAGTGCTCAGAGCATGGAAGCATTAACTTGGAAAATAGTTTTAAAGCACTGTAGAGATGCGGGAATACCACCGATATAGTAAACTCACCATAAAATTCCAAAACTTTAATAGTCATACAAAAATAAGAAACAAGAACAACCATTAAATGCTTAACTTTGCCACCACGTTTTTCGTACCTAACAACTAGGGCTTCTTCAGATCCAAATATAAATGCCATACCTCCCTTCTTTTTAAACATGTCCAATAGAAATTATTCAATAATATAATTAATAGTGTTGTTATACATTGTTATCGGGGGCCACTACAAATAACAAGATTGTCATCACCACACAAAACCACACTAAACCAATCTTAAACACCTCAGACCAACCACGTCAACCTACAAATGCTGAGGATATTATTAGTAACCTACCACAAAGGTCTCCTAAATGTAACTCAGGAAACAAGCACTCTCAACAACCTCACCAGCACACATCACAGGCAGCAACACCATGAGGAATACTTCTGTAAGTCATACAGACTCAGTACAACAGGCAAACTACAAAACATACCAATATTTTCATCAGGCTGTGCAAAAAGAGGGTCATGGTCAGTTGCTTATCAATCGACAGGATTCACCACATCACAGAAGCATTCAAGCCCTTCCCCATAAGCACCTATATGACAAAGTCATTGTACAAGTGTATGTAAATGGCGTGAGATGTACCTCCCTGTACTATATGTAGAGACACATGATGGATCTCTCGGAATATGTGTTTCCAAAAAAAGAACATTGACCTAGGTAGAAAAGTTACTCTGTAATAAGCACTTTCATTCCCAATTACACAAGGAATTTCATCAGAAGGCATATATGTTTGAGGTAGGTATGAACCTAGCCTTAATCAGTATTCTACCATCACCAAATATGTTGTCACAATACAATCAAAGTCTAATCAACTTCAACAACTGGCTTAGATTCTGGTATCATTCAAAAACAGTACAATATAAATTAGCCAGGGAGGATATGCTAGACAGTCCAAACTGCTTTGCCAGGGATCACCTGCACCTCTACCCTTAAGGCTTCTATATACTGGGTAAAATCTTGACAATACACATTGTGCTTTTTTTAGGCAAAGTCAGTCTTCTAAAACTTCCATCATAACTAAACAGAATCAGTACAATATTAAGGTATAGCTGCTCAATGCTAGGAGCCGTAACAAAAAGCACCATACCCTACAAGCACTATTTGCCCTGGAAAATATAGATATATGTATCATCACAGAGATCTGGTTCAAGACCAGTGAGAGCAGTCTTTCAGTGCAGGATATCAATCCCTATGACACATTCAGACCCAGCACATTAGGCAAAGACATTAATGGTGGTGGTGTCTTCATGTTCATAAAAAACACCTCATGTCCAGACTCATTAGAAAAGATAACTGGAACTCCCCCATATCCAACTTACTATAAACAAAATCCTTTATCACATCATAGCAAACTACAGGAACTTAGTGTCCCATACCTCTTAACTAACGAGTATGGAACCCCCCTATGTATTTAGCCAAAAAAAATTCTCATAGGAAAATCCAGCTTATCCATCCAACTGGGAGACTTGTACATCCCCAAACATGTATGCCCAGAGATTTTTGGATTTCAGAAATACAAACACCCTCAATGAGTTAGAAAAACCCTAACCATGGGAGATAAAATCCTGGATTTCATGTTTATCAGTAAGTGACAGCTCTTCTCCCTACATATTGTAATCATCACCCTGGTCAGACCACAAGTCACTCACACTCACCTTAAAACTGAAGTTAGAAGCATCTTCCAATACCTCAGAATTCAGAAACCTTCCAATACCTCAGAATTCAGAAACTATGCAAAGGCTAACCTAGTAAAACTGAGTGGTGACCTTAGTAAATTCAAAATCTCCTTCCACCTCAACAATCCCACTGTTTATGTTGAATCCTTTACTGCCACGTTCTGTGCTTGTTTAAAGAGCTGCATAGATGATTCTGTTCTCAGAAATAAATACAATGCAAAATTTAAAAAAAATAAACCCTTGTGGTGGAACCTTTTCATAAACAAGCTCTATAATAAAAGAAAAAAAAATAACTGCACACAAAATAAATCCAGTTTTCAAGAAGCTAAAAACATTATTGCTAAACTAAACAAATAACTCTAAATCCTGATAAAATCAGTCAAAGCCAGACATAAGGTAAAAATAGCCCCCCACTAAATGATAACCATAAAACCGTCTTTATTTATATTAGAAATCTCAGAAACAACACCTAACACGAGGCCGAGCCAATAGTAAATTATGTTATATACCCAGACCCAGAGCAGAAAAATTCAGCTCCAACTTCACCCCACCCTTCTAATACTTTCAGATCAAATATTCACGAATACTCCCTCCTTAAATCAACCAAGAACAAGTTCTCATGGTACTATCTAAAGACAAGAACATTATGTCCATGGGGCCAGAAAACACACAATGTGAATTCCCTCTACAGAGGTTATTCAATCTTTCGGCTTTTCCCGGTTAGGGGTCGCCACAGCGGAACTCCGGTCCGCTAATGATTGGCAGTAGATTTTTATGTGCTGTTTTGCCAGGCCTAATGCACAACCTTTAACGAAGGAATGCCCATTCACACATGTCGCCACACAGAAGACGCTCTAATTGAGAATCGAACGGGCAACGTCTAACTGTGAGGCGACAACGCTACCGCAGCACCACCACCATTAGCCTTAAAACAGGCTTTATGCTGCATGAATGGTGGAAAGCAACAGTCATTTCCTTGCAAAATGATGGGGTCTACAATAGATTCAAGTAATTATAGACCCATAAGCCTGACCATCCTCAAATGTTAGGCTATGGAAATGATCATTATGGAATTAATAAATAAGGATATAGGTGACCTACAGACTGCTGACCCATCTCACTTCAGATTTGTCAAGGGCAGGACCAGATAACTTAACCTAGATGACTTCTTTGAAAAAGTCACAGAGGCAAATGAACAAGGCAGCTTAGCACAAATTGTTGTGTTCAACACTATCCCACACTCAGGTATCACAAATAAACTCTCCCACCTAAATATTATCCCCCGTGTAACTTGATGAATAGCAAATTAGTTCACAAGTAGAACTTGGGAAGTAAGGGTTGGTGGCTGTACCTCCTCCAAAGGATCTGCCACTAGTGGAATATCCCAGATTTCAATCCTTGGCACCCTTTTCTTCAGCATTTAACTTCTCCAATGTGAAATCTAATATTAAGGAATTGTCACTGACCAAGTTTTCAGATGACTAAAAACTGAGTCCCATCATAAACTCCCCAGAGAACACCATGATCACACAAGAGGGTCTTTCTCAGGGAAATAGTTGATGACAAAACCATGGGCTGAAAATAAATGCCAAGGAATGTGTAATCATATCCTTTTGCAACCATGACTCATTTTATAACTACCAGACTGACAACACCCCCCTTGAAAACTGATCCCATGACTAGAGATCTGGGAAAGTACATTGACAATTAGCTGTCCTTTAATCACCAGGTGTCCATTAATGAAATGCATTCCTTTTTTGTTGCATAGCTTATATCAAAGGGTATGATGTCCAGATGCAGGGACATAATTGTTCCTCTATACTCCTCACACATTATGATGATTACTCATTCATTCAGTTATGATGCCCTTCTCGGCATGTACCTGTTCAAAGTCTTTTCACAGCTGGAATCACCACAACACTCCCTCACTAAAACATCAAGAGCCTAAGTCATAAAATCCATGTAGGCCATCTCAAAGCCTTATCTCTCTTCTCAGTACCATACATGCTACTGAGGAGTACTTCTTCTTTATGTAAGCAGCCACAACAGACCTTGTTTTATCAGACTTATTATGCATTTAGAAGTCCGATGGCATGAGAAACACCTGCTCAAGTGACCTCAGCCTCTTTTGCAAGATTAACAGAACATGCTTGATGGATAGGTATGTATCGCAGGGAATACCACTCCTATGGAACTGAATTCCTCCTCCACATAAAGCAGAGTATTTTTTGTATTCTATTCAAACATAACCTGGATGAATGGACAGGTTACTACAGATTCTCATCTGGTTTAACACCACTATCCCTCATGGGTACTTACAGGTTTCCCATATCCAAAATGTACTTGTGTGGCCCATCTTTGAAGATTCATATTACAAAAGAGGTTCCCTATTATATGATCAAAGACGCATTCTTTCGAATGCATCTTGATCGAACTTGAAAGCACAAAATGGCATATAAGTGAATTCTTTCCCTGGGAAAGAAATCGCTTGGTTATTTTGCTGGTTTCGTCACTGTAGTGCGATCTTGGAGTTGGCATATTTAAGTAGGGGATTGTGGGGTGCACAGCCCCTCACATCGGGGGGTGTGGGCAAAGCCCCTCACTTTATGTAATTTTTTTTTTCTTTTTTGAAACACTGATTTTTTTTCCCTGAGAAAAAAATTGCTGTTCTAAGTGTTCAGAATTGTAAGCTTTCGCTTACATGGAGTCGATAAATCAGCGTTCACTTTTTTAAGCGTTCGCTGATTTAATATAGACCCATAAAATACAAGGCTAATAAATGCCATGAGAATGCATGGGTTGGCTTCTTAGATACCCACAATTCAACAGCCTTTTAAGTATTGACAAACCAGATATCGCTATTTCTGAAGAACATTCCAAATATTTAGCTAATGATGATAAAATAAAATATTTATGAATAACATTAACTAAGAACATTAAAGATATAATTAATATAAACTACAGTAAAACTTTAGAAAATATTAAAGATCTTATAATAAAGTGGAATAAATTCCTATTTACAACAGAAGAGAGATATTTAATTATAAAAATTATATTATTACCTATATTACTATACATAATTCAATCCTTAGCACTTCCTGTTCCCAAAACAATTATTAAAAGACTTTAATTCCCTAATACTTAAATTTCTTTGGCGTCCTAGTAGACCTAGATTAGCACTCAAGCATCATCTGCGCAGTTGGTCCAATGGTGGAATAAGTCTGCCTGATATAGAATTATACTCAACATCAGCAATTATTAAAACAATTACATGTGTTACGGCAAAATGTAGATCAGAAATTATTTAAATGTGTATGTGTGTATGTGTGTGTGTGTGTGTGTGTGTGTGTGTGTGTGTGTGTGTGAGAGAGAGAGTCAGGAAGACAGAAAGACAGCGAAAGAAATGAAGAGGAGGCTAACCAGCTGTATGAGACTAAAACAAACAAGTGATTTCACTATGGTGAAAAAAGACTTTTATCCTAATATAGTGATAGTGAGAAGGGACTATGTTACAGCAAAAATACAAGAAAGACAATAAGTCTTGCAAATAAGATGGTACCAATGTATGCAACATTACTCAATCAAACGTGGATGGTTTAGGTTTCATGGGAATTTTGGCAATGCCTGACAAGGTACAGAATGTGGTATCACACTAGATTGGAGTTTTATGGATAAAAGAGTATGAAATATCAGACATAGCTTTGGCTGTGACAGAATATATTGGATACACTGCAAATGAAGAGATATCCACAGAATGTAAGAGATAATAAAGTGAGAGCTTGTTGGTTTGGTTAATGGCAGAAGGCATTAGATTGCATTAGCATTTGTAAAGCTTAATGCATATCTTTGCTTACGTAAAAAAAGAAGAGTACAAACAGCTATCCCAATAATTGATTAGGAGGAGTTAGTAAAAAAGAAAAAAGAAATAAAAAGAAAACTACTATCCTTGTGATTGTCCACATCAACAATTCTACCTAAACACTAAGGGTGTGTGATAATTCAGATAGCTGACAGATGGTAGGTATTAATCCCAAAGTTAACACTATCAAGATGTTGTAGATACACAACTTCAATAGCAAAAGTAAAATCAATCAAACAACCAAAAAGAATCTCCTTAGATAAGTGCTCATACTGAAATAGTTCAATGCAGTCATCCCTGCTGACCATATAAATCATAACATTAAAAAGAGTGAAAAGAATTAATGAAAATAGAAAAAAAAAGCAAATACAAATATGGGTGAAACTAGAATTCACTAAGACCTCACTTTTTTTAGCATCTCTGCACCATAAGGACAGCACCAGACACGCTGGTGCTTATACGATCTGTTCAAAGTTGCCACACTGTTCTATAAATGCTGGAAGAACTGTATATCATGTAGACGATTTGAGCATTGCAACAGAGCAACAACATTCTGGCAAACAGTTTTGCAGAAACCTCCCTTATTTTTTCCAGCAGGTTGACTTAGCTGTCTTGGTCAGGCTTTCTACTAGACAAAAAAATGTTGAACTATGTGGTCAATAATGAAAATGACAATTTTATAGCAGAATAATGTTCAAGAGACATTGATCATGCCACTGTTTGTTTTTCCTCTAAAACGGGACATACCTATCAACTTTTCCTATTTTGTAGGGGATGCACCTGATGTTTTCAGAGTTTTGTTCTATCCTTCCAAAACTGTTTTTTTTTTCTTTAAAACGTTCTAAGTTAATAGTATCAACATTAAAAAGGGTCCCTTATTTGGGACTTTTTCCCTAATTATTATTATTTTTTATTTATTTATTTGTTTTACTTCCTGGAGGTAAAAGTTAAGAGTCAGGATAAGGACTGAAAAAAAGGAGTTATTGCACTTTTGCATTGGATTATACGGGTGCAGTTCAGAATATAGTAGAAAAGCTTGAAAATGACTGATAGCAAGAAAATGCTTTAATTAAAAAATATATAAAAATATTTGTATATACTCATACATGTGTATATATATATATATATATATATATATATATATATATATATACACACACGTGTGTGTGTGTGTGTGTGTGTGCGTGTTTACAAGGTATAAAAGAAAAGTATGTAGAGATAGATACATATCAATATATGGTTTGAATTTATTGGTTTGAATGGAACCATCGAGACTTATAAAGCAAAAAAAACGTTATGGATATTCAGAGTCCATGTACCTCAAACACTTGAGGTCCTTAATGGGTCATTTGCATATATCCCATGAGCCTTCATTACAAGAGATTTAAGGTATCACACAGTGGAAATTCTAGCTTGGCTGTCTTTTTCTTGTAATTTTTACTGAATGATTTTTCTGTTGACTTTGTTACCCTTTGGTTTGGATATTAGCTTGGATATTTTGCAGATACCGTAATCTTTATGGGCATCAGCTGGGTTTAAAGCCCCTGTGTTTGTAACGTACAAGGCATATTATCCAGTTATGTTGTGGTGATGAGTTCAATAAAGCAGATGCAAGCTACAGTTAGTGGTTTTTGGCTTTATTGGTCTGAATATCACAGTAAGGACTTAAAAATAAAAGAAATCAATTGACATTCAGAATCTATGTAGCTGAAGCAGTTGATTTCTTTAAGGGGTAATTTGCATATATCTCATGGGCTGCCATTACAGCAGATTTAAGGTGTCACACAGCCAAAACTGTAGCTCAGCTGGATTTTTCTTATATTTTTTACTTAATGTTTTTTCTGTATGACCTTTTTATCCTTTAGTTTAGATAGATAGATAAATAGATATGTGCATATGTGTGTAATATATCATAAAGTGATCCTAAAACAGTAGGGTGCTAAAATAAAGCAAAACTGGTTTAAGATGTGGTCATTTTACAATACAGGTAATGTGTCATTGGTAATACAGCTGGAGTAAAATAAAATGCAGGCATCTTACATGAAGAATGTAAATTATACTATGATATCCCCTTTCAGAAAGGTGGATTAAGGCTGGTAAAGAAGACTAAAGCAGGCCTTGAGATAAAATTTCAAGATAATTCTAAGGTAGGCGATAAATACTTATTTTGAAATAATAATTAAAACAAAGATGATTACAACAGGAAGTACTTTACTAAAGAAAAATGAAAGCACAATATATGGTAAAAGTAAACAGGGGGTGATATTATGTGGAGCAAAAGGTAGTGATTGATAATTTAAAACAGAGAAAGCAGAAGAAATGGAACACTGAAAATGCAATGAGGCCCAGGCACCACATGAGTTTCCTCAAACCCCTGATGTTCATAAGGCTCATTTGCATATATCCCATGTACCTCTGATACAAGAGGTTTGGGAGGTCACTCAGTGGAAGCTCTAACTTTGCTGGAGTTTTCATTTTGTTCAAACTAAAGTTTAGAAAATAATGGAGATTAATGTGGAATGTGTGGCACAAAGATGCAATGCTTAGTATTGCTGTCTCATGGTCCTTAGTTCTCTGGTTTAGTCACTCCTGCAGTACCTTCTGTGTTTTTATGTGTTTTTGTTTTCCTCCTGTATCCCAACAATGTGGAGTAGATAAACTGAGATCCGCCAAATTTCCCATAAAAGTATTTCAAGTGTGTGTTTCTGAGCGAGAGAAAGAGACAGCGTCTTTTTCCTTACACTCAGTAGTTGTTGAGGTAAGCACCTGCTGCCCCACAACTCTCAACAGGTTAAAGTAGGTAAAAGAAAATGTGTTAATAAATGAGTAAATGTGTACTTTATGTACTTTTGTGAAATTAACAATTCTTATACAATTACAATGCTGTAAGAGTGTTTCATTTTACAGGGGGGGGGGGATTATAGTTGTACTAACTGACTACACATCAGAAAGCCATACGTCTTCTTTGAGGAAAATATGACACTCTGGTGAATCTAATGGCCACATACTTTAGGTCTTAGGAGTCAAACATGTTAATTCACTGATACAAATTTGCTAATTTAACTGACAAACTAGAGAAGTTCTATAGGTATGTTGAAGCCAGACTTGAGGAAGGCATTTCATAATGTACTATTCAGGAACATTACTAAAAAGTTAAATTATATAATTAAATCATATTGGAGTTTAAACCTATGAAAATTAAATCTGCAGATATTTTGTGCAGGGAGAGAGAAGCATGTAATTTTATTAATAATTGTCATGAAAAATCATTTGTCTACTACTATAATACATTTATAATCATAATAAAGTGCAGGTTGCAGGTGCAAGTGAACTTAGTAAAAACAGAAGTGGATTTTTGTGTAGGGGTTGGCTCATTCTGGAGCATTTTTTCTGTACTGGATCTAACAGTAAAGCTATATTGTCTTCTTTTGGTACTATGCTGGGACTAGCATGACCAATCGGGGAGTGATTACAAAATGGTATGGAGATGTTGGAGAATAATCTTTTGAATGTCTACCTGAATTCAATGCAAAAAAAAGTTTAGAGTGTACATTGCTCAAAAATGGAACAGAGTCTATGAGAGGAAATATTGAAGACTGTGGGTATCTCATAAGCCTGAGTGTATGGTAATAGCTGTGTACTGTATAATCTAGCATTAGTTATTGCATTTTTCAAACTGCAGTGCTAATTCCATGTGTATGTGCTTTAAGCAAGTTTTATACGTGCAACTTAGTCAATCGGATTGCTCAACTTTCTGATTTCATTTCATAAATATAGTCTACAGCACTTGTAATTTGTAAGACAAGGGAAATAGGAAATTCACCACGGGGATCACTTCTGTGGCTCTGCTTGACAGGGGCACAGGAAAATAATTTTCTTGGGTGGCGAAAGCCAGGGTACCTTTTTGGCTAGGCTTATATAGGCCCTAGGGCCAATTGCCTAGTACCTACCTATGAACCTATTTAAGAATGAGAATCATGAAGACTACTATGTATGGTTTAATAACTTGTATTAGTATTAAAACATTTTTGCACACCAAATCGCCATTGCATGTGTAGTGGCTGTAAAGAAATGCAACTTTATTGCTTTGTTCTTTAATTATAATGACACCAATTGATACATTTCTCTGCTGCAAATCAAATGTTTGATAAACATTCCTTAAAACTTCACCTGCAGTCTACAAAATTCCTCTGAAGGATAGCTTCAAAATATGGAAGAGATCTACTGCACCCTTCATAAAAGCACCACATCCGGATAGATTACAACAGCTAGGGTGCCTAATCCAAAAACATTTTCATTACAATAAAGGAGATATTATCAGCATGCAGTTATGCAAACTTCTTTATGTGACATTTCCAAATGCATTATTTTCAAGACATACAGATGAGATAGTTGACAAAGGAGAGCATAGTATAAAATTGTGGTTCAGTAAGGATGCCTTTATGTTACAAGATGGGCCTTTTGTTCTGATTTATATCTCTGTGATCAAATTACTAAATCATTAGGCCACTGGTGTACCTGTTTAAAATGGTCCTGTCTATCACGGTCCTGCAAGTGCGCCCTGTTGAAAATGCCAACTTCAGTTTATTTTGTGGCACATTACTTTCCATTTAACAATCCCCGGTGAAAGTAAGTACAAGGTTTTGTTTATGGTGGAAGATATTAGTAATTCAAATGGATATGTTATGCAGCTTCCAATCATTCCGAACTTGATTATTCAGACATCTACTACTAGGGAAATTAAAACACCTAAAATTGTAAATACTGTTGTGTTACATGAGGCAACAAAGCAGTATTTTCAAAATAATTATCCATTCCTTTTCACACAAGCTGACAAATGCAGCCTTCCTAAAAATGAGCGCAAGACGTATTATTAATTTTGTACTATGTAATTCTCCCTTGCATCTCTAACCTTCACAAACACAGACAATTAAATGCTCCGTTTTCCATCTGTCAAACTGGAGAAGCAGTCACGACACAGACATATTCATAAATGTTCACTGTGTAGAAAGTCACCTACCTCTTTGTATCTCATTATCATCTTGGCTCAAAGAACAATACACAGATTACGGCTTAGTTTCTAAAATGTGCTACGCAAAATTACCGAATGGTTGCCAGAATCGTTTCCCTTGGATCCATACATAAGGGGGAAAAAAACTAAAACTGCGTTATGTTTCATTCCGAAGTGAACTTAATGACTGTGTTCGCCAGCTTTTCTCGTCATTGCTTCAAATGTAGTTAGCACAAAACGTGAAGCATAACTATAATAATATGGTTTACGATTAGTAGTCTCCGTACAGCAGCAGTGGGTACCAGTTTTGAAATCTGACTTTTGAACCTTGTGCTTGATTGGCGTGCACCTCCAAATGTATGCTGTTTAGAGACAGAAAACGCGGGCTACTTATTGGCTCACAGCCAGAAGAAACCGACATTTACATCAGATTTCCCCCTATTGAATAATGGAGCTAACCATGGTGCTGAAAGGAGGCGGTGTAACGCGTACAGTTACAAAATTCTTCGTAAGCAGGTGACTGATTACCTCACATCCACAACAACTCTTCAGTCCCTCTGAAAAATACAGACATTTGAAAGCGCACAGAGAACATCGTAGTACTGTTGGCATTCCCTGTGGCAAACGCCCAACCAAAGAACCGTTACGAATGTTGCTCAACTAAATCGCTCGATCTTCCAAAAGCATTTCTTTCAACCTGCAGAACCCAAGGACAAAAAAATGTTCTCCCACGTTGCTTTGCTGCAGTGTTCCACCTAGCATATTTAAATTGACAAGGGCTCATATTTGAAATAACATTCGCACAGTTACAGCGCTTTTACTATTGCAGTGTTTGTTTTCAGTCCTGATCCACAAACTGCATTTTCTATACAGTGCAGTGATGAGCCCTGAAACCTAAATGTTCATGTTTTTTTTCTCTCTCCAAGTCTGGTTTACAGACGTTAAGTAATTAGGGAAGATGTGTGACCCACCTGCTACTTTATTGCTAAATTATATGATAATAGTTTCTATTACATTCACAGTGCTGGAAAATTGGCCGGTGGTTGACGTCTGCTTTTCAATAATTAAAGCTGTCATTTTACTTTTACATCGTAGAACAGGTATGAATATATACACCTATTACTTATTGTATGCATTTCCGCAAACTTTTACGTACTGCAATATTTACGCTTACTTGGAAACAAGTACGTATCATTGTACTCTGGAGTCAGTGAAGTTTGCGTTACACTAGTATGAGGGATTCACATATCCAAACAATAAGCTGCCTTCTTTATAAGATTAACGACCTCATTTAAAGCCGGTCACAGTAGTCCACACGTCTTGAGTTACACTATAGAGTTTCAGAATTAATGAAGGTCGTATAATAAGGGATATTTGCATACATTTACTAATATAAATTATTTATTAGACCACTGTACTAATGTAACAAAAAGGTATCCCAAAAGGCAGATCAGTAAGGCATGTGGCAAAAGAAAAAATATATATTGTGAAAAGACTGCAGGAGTAACCCTGGTGCTCCAATATTGCCACCTACAGACTGAGCATCTTCTGCAATTCTGTTAATTTTATATACGGTAATATTTGGTTGTACAAGAAAGTGTCAGTATGCTCTTGAACTGGTAAATAAAAATGCTCCTAACTACATAAAAACACAGGACCACTAGGAAAATAAAAAAAGGATCTGTTCTTACTGATATACTCTTCTGCCCCACCCATTACAAGTCTTACAGACACGGAAGCGTGAGCAGCCATCGGAGTGAAATGGTTAACTGCCAAGAAGGCAATAAAACGTAGGCAGTTAAGTTCTGCCTTCAAAGGACAGAATGAGAAATAAATAAGTGAGCATGCAATCACCAAACCGTATGGTCGTTCAGCTTAATTATGGGTCGTCGTAATGTTCTGGATGAAAATAGCTTTACAAGGGATGCATCTTTTACACTTTATACACCTTATTTTTCATCGAAAGGACACGAATTTTAATACTAAAAACCTATATGTGCTTTTCCAGATGACTAAATTTCTAAATTATATTAGCTAAAATTGGTATGATTTACATACTTGCGTATTAGTTTATAAGGGCCTATTGTTTACTATGACAAGATACGGAAAAACGTATTTCCTTAAGAAGTACTGGAATATCTAAATGATTCACGAACAAGTGCTGCATGACATATCTTGGAAGTAAAATGTGTAGCTTGTGTAACTGGTCTTCTCATGATATGCTACGGTATATGAGATCAGAGATGGGTCAAAGAATAAAGATTTGCTCAGCAGTCAGCAGAAAAAAAATCATAATGCTGAAAACGACAGGAATATGGCGAGTTTTTGTATACAGATGACCAGGATAGGTGTGCAGCACTTCTTTTTGTATGGCCATAACTTTCAACGTTCCACCTTTGAATTACCTCTCACTGTGGAACTGGCAAAATGTTGGACCCTAAAGAGCAGCTTTATCTAGGAAGCTCACACCATGGTTAATAAGCCTGCATTAATATCTTAAAAAAAAGTTATATTTTTGTGAATATGGCAGGATCATTTACCATGATTGTTCATTTAAAAATTCTTAACAGTGACTGACTGACTTTTTAGTGGGGAACAGTGGGGAACATGGAATTGTTAAGGTTTGAAATGAGGAATGTCAGTCATAGGTTCATAGGTAGGTACTAGGCTATCGGCCCAAGGGCCTAAGTAAGTCTAGCCAACAAGGTTCCCTGGCTTAAACCACCCAAGAAAGTTATTTTCCTGTGCCCCTGTTGAGCAGAGCCACAGAAGTGATCCCCAGGGTGTATTTCCTATTTTCCATCCACTTATCAAGATTTTTCTTCGAGTGCTAATGAAGAACTTTGCTTGACATAGATAGGTAGCTTGTTCCAGAGTATGGGAAGTCCCTGGGACAGGAATCTATCCATCCAGCATGTCCTGTTTATTATGGTGACAAGGTTTAGGTCCCTAGAGTGTGTAGCTCGGAGGGATTGGGATTTCTTTAGGTGTAGCATGTCAAACAGCTCTGGGTTTGACATAGCTTTATATGTTAGGCAGAGATCACCTCAGAGTAGGCAATATACTATGGAGTAAAGCTGGAGTTTTTTGAGACGGTCAGTGTAGGGCATCTGTATGAGGCCAGTAATCCTCTTTGTGTGGTACTTCTGTGGCTTTTCCAGCTGCTGCAGATGTCTTGTGAGGTACATTCCAAAAGTGGCATTGTACTCTATAATGGGTCTAATGAGTGTTGAGTAGAGGGGAACAATGACCTCTTTTTTCCTAGATGAGAACCCTTTTGTGATGAGGTGTGCCATGTAGAAGGACTTTCTGACTATTGTGGTAATGTGATTATCAAAGGAGAGACTACTGTCCACCTGGGTCCCCAGGCATCTTATCACACATTCTGCATTAAGTTGACTGCAGCCTATGTGGTATTCCATGGGTACAGAGTTTTTACCAAAGGGGATGACAATGCACTTTTTGGCATTGAGCTTGAGGCACCGGCTCTGACACCAGGCATCTGTCTCAGTGAGGCCCTTCTGTAGGATGTCCACATCATTTGGGGACTTAACTATGGCTCCTAGTTTGCAGTCATCTGTGAACTTCATTAGCCAAAGGCCTTCTGTGTTAGCCTGTACTTCAGAAAAGTAGATACCAAACAGGAGAGATCCCAGGACTGAACCCTGTGGTACTCCACTTGTCACTGGTTTGAAGTCAGATTTGGAGTCTGCAACTTTTACAGTGTGGGTTCTGTCAGTGAGCCAATTGACAACCCATCTTGTGACGTAGGGATTTATGCCTACTTTAGTGATTTTAGCTATAATTCCAGAATGGGGGATGGTGTTGAAAGCCTTGGTGAGGTCAAGATAAGCTGTGGTGAACCACCTTACCCTCATCTACAGCTTTGGTGACTGCCTCAAAGTCGTCGATCAGGTTCAGGAGGCATGATCTGCCTTTCACAAACCCGAACTGGGTGGGGTCCAGAGTTTGGAGGTTACCAATGTCTTTGTTTATGAGTTCTATGATGAGACATTCCATGGCCTTGCAGCTTCTTACTGAGGCTGACCAGGGAATTCCTCCACTCATGGGAGTTTACTCTCTTTTGCAACAGTTTCTTCCTTCTGTTGTAGAGTTTGTTTATGGCAGGGGACCACCAGATTGGCTTCCTTTTTTTGGAGGATAGCGTCTTGGTTCTGTTTGGGAAAGCACAATCCATGCCTCGTGTAAGTGCTTATAGAGTGCATCTGTGGAGGATTCAGGAGTTGTAACTGTATTGTCCATCTGCATGGATGTCATGAAGTTCGCCACTTCTGTCTTAAGAAGCATTAAGTTGGCTTTGGAGAAATATTTTACCATGATTTCCTTAATGGGGGTGGGGGCGGGATGTGGATATCTAGGGTGATTAGCTTATGGTCGGATCTGACCAACAAGGCATTGACTTCAGGTGTGGAACACCAGTCACTCATGTTGGTAATGACTAGGTCTAGGATATTGTTGCCCCTGGTGGGGGTGTGGATAAGTTGATCCAGGGCATTGGAATTTATGAATTCCAGAAAGCGTTGAGTGAAGGAGTTGGTACATGAGTAGTTTTCCCAGTTAATGGTGGAGTTGTTGAAATCACCCACTATTAGGGTGCTTGGTTGAACCCTAATATTTTCCAGTATATCAAGAAAAGAGGAGTGGGAATCCTAGGGCATGGTGGGGATCTGTAGCAAGCTACAATTTTGATTGCAGTTTTGCCCAGAGTTAGTTGCACTTGAATAACCTCGGATGCATTATGCTGAGCAACTAGGCTGGAGGTGTGGATATCCTTAATGAATATGGACACACCTCTGCCCTTGGTGTTCCAGTCCAGGTTAGTTGGCCAAAAAGTGTGGTATGAGTTATAGCCTGGTAATGCAGGGGTGATCTCTGGAGCCTTGAACCAGGTACTAGTCGCTGCACAGATATCGATGTTCTCCATTTTAAGGAGTGCGACGAGGGAGTGCATTTTGAGATTTAGACTTCTAGCACTGAAGTAGCATTACCCTCAGTTTTTGCTTGCCTGTTCCTGTTATGGTGGTGAATTTGTCATTTGAACCTTGCCTAAAAAAGGCACTATAGGGGCAGCAAGAGCCTTAGGCAGTATCCGGAATCCCAGGGGTGACAGGTGCAGGCCATCTCTGGCAAAGCATCATGGTCTGTCGACCATGTTATCCCAGGCAGACAGATACTAGATCCCCTTAGAATGACACCAGAAGCTTAGCCAATTGTTGAAGTCAATCATTTTGTCCTTGTACTGCAGTATCATTCTGGGTGATGGCAGGATGTTACTCAGGGCTAGGGTCATACCTGCCTGGGCTACAAGATCAGAGAGCACTTCCATGTCTCTTTTCATGTAGTCCAGGGAGGTATATCTCAGGTCATTCACACCAACATGGACAATGACAGAGTCATATTTGTACTTGCTGTGGAGTGACCTGAGTGCATGGGTTATGTGGGGGAGCCTGGGACCCAACAGGCAGGTGACAGTAACCTTCTCCTTGTTTAGCTTGGTGAGTGGGACATCAGTGTGCCTGACTACAAAGTCACCTATGACTAGTGTGTTGGGTACGTTGTTTTGCCTTATGGGCTGTGGTTGAGTGGCACACTGAGTCTGTGGGCTATGTGTCATCTGAGTTGTGTTGGGGGGTGGAGGTTGCTTGCGTCTCTGCTTTGGAGGTCTCTGTTGCTTGAGCAGATTATTACTGAGAGCCTCCGTGAATGTTTTTGTGTTTCTATATGTGGATTTTGGAGGTGTAGGTTTAGTGGGACTATGTGATGAGTGTGGTGTGGTGCAAGTGTTCACCTTTTCCTCTTGACTGTCAAGTTCAGTCTTGGTTGGAGAGAGCTTTACTCTCACAGGCTGTGGTGTTGGGTGGTAGGAGGAGAGGATTGTCTTTGTACATGAGGCAATTGCTACATTGCTCCAAGATGCCCAGATTCATCAGATAGGTGAGAGAGAACACTGGGAGCTGACCCTTGGACATGCCTGAATAAAAAACTACTTTCCTCTAGACAAGTGAGGAAAGTGAGTATAAGAGCTGTTTTTCTCTAAGCAAGTCAAGAAAGTAATTACAAAAACTGTTTTCCTCTAGGTTTCCACAAACTAATTTCTAAACCACATGACTGCCCTGCCTTTAACTCAATCCTACAAACATACACCCCCACTAGAACAATAAGATCCTCCTGTAAACTGATGCTCACAGTAACCAAAGCCAACAAAAGAGCAGGACAATGCCTGTTCTCCCATACCATAGCTAAGCTATGGAATAACCTTCCATCTGAAATAACCCAGATTGATCACCCGAAAAATTTTATGGCAGCCCTAAAAACACATTATCTAGACAATCCATCTTGCACCTGCCTTAAAAACAAAAACAAACCTCCTTAAACCTACTTCACCAAATACAACAGTGACAAAAATCTTAGCAAAAACCCAGTATTCACATTTATTAGCATATTCGTACTATACAGGAGACTGGAATCTCACCAAAGATTGAAATGATGTAACAGTACTATGCAACTGTAAACTTCTTGTTTTATTGTTTTACCTGTCATATCTTCAGTATTGTATATATATATATATATATATATATATATATATATATATATATATATATATATACTATGTTTTTTTTTCCTGTCACATCAGTAACATTGTATCTTTGTATTTAATTATTGTTTTGTTTGTATTTTGCTTGTGGAGCTTTTCTCCCTGGGCCTCCACTGAAAATGGGTCTCTGACCCAGTGGACTTTCCCGGTCAACAAATGTTAATAAATAATAAATAATAAAGAGGAAGGTTGAGTGCTGTAATAATTTGTAGCTTATTTAGTGCTAACAACAAGTTCTGAACAAGTGCTGAGCACGAATAAGCAAATTCAAGTGCTAAAACTAAGAATCTGTACCTGGATCTTGTGGTAGATAGGCTACCTAGTGCTTATCACTCCCACTGATAAGCTAGAATGCTTCCCTCCAAAACAGAAAGGCTTGGGGGGCTCAGAAGCTTACAAACAGTCCCGGAGACAGCAAATCTGTATCTGGACTAGACTAGTTACAGGAAAGGTGGGAAACAAACACAAATGCGGGTTTTTAAACCAGAAAGTTGAAAGAGATGGAAAAACTATCCAAACAGCCAATAAACTACAATTTCCGGGCCAGAATCCACTCTTGTGGTAGATAGGCTACCTAGTGCTTACCACTCCCACTGATAAGCTAGAAGGCTTCCCTCCAACACAGAAAGGCTTGGGGGGGGCTCCGAAGCTTACAAGCAGTCCTGGATACAGCAAATCTGTATCTGGACTAAACTAGTTACAGGAAATGTGGGAAACAAATGGAAATGTGGGCTTTTAAACCAGAAGTTTGAAAGAGATGGAAAAACTGCCAAACGGCCAATAAACTACAATTTCTGGGCCAGAAACCACTCGAGGTAGATAGGCTACCTAGTGCTTACCACTTGCACTGACAAGCTAAAAGGATTCCCTTCAACACAAAAAGGCTTGGGGGGCTCAGAAGTTTACAAACAGTCCTGGATACAGCAAATCTGTATCTGGACTAGACTAGTTACAGGAAAGGTGGGAAACAAGTGCAAACACAGGCTTTTAAACCAGAAGGTTGAGAGAGATGGAGAACCTGCCAATAAACTACAATTTCTGGGCCAGACACCATTCTTGTGGTAGATAGGCTACCTAGTGCTTACCACTCCCACTGATAAACAATAACTTGCAAACCACTACTGGCACAACAAACCAACAAAACACGAAGCCACCAAGCTGAAGAAAGCAAATACAGATTGTATCACAAAACAAAACTTTAATGAATCAAAAAAACAACAAATGTGAAGTGCTTTTCGTTTAACTCCTGTTAAACTTCTTCAGACCATTACAAAACACTGACATCACTTCCTTTTATACCATTACTAATTTCAATTAATGCTAAATTAAAAACACCTGCTCGCAATTCAATCAACATCCTTAAAAAACATAGAACAAAGAAAAAAATACATAAAAATATATGAAGTAAAATAACTGAATGCAATAATCACTAACATGAGTGCATAATGTACTGGTTGCCTGAAAATATGAATGAACATATATTCAAGGGACTAAAAAAGTAGATGATATTAAATAATAATTATAAAAAGTGTATATATGTATTATAACATATTGAAAGGTATGTATGTTATATAAATATTAATAAATATTCTATTATTGATATTGATAACCTTAAAATTTATACAAAATATGTAAAAACAATTGTATATGCTTTCATTGAATCATGACAAATATAATGTTAAAAAATATATATATAAGATGTTAATGAATATGATATTATGAAACAGTTAGTAAGTATGCATGCCAGGCATTAGGAGGAAATACATTTAAAAATGTTAAAAGAATATATTATATGTGCATTATATGAAATGCAATGAAAATACAATACAAGGATGACAAAAAGATAAATAATGGCATGAAAGAGGTCCAAAATTATGTCAAAGCAAAATATGATGATGTCACTACATCATATAATTTTATTCCTTTGTAATGCCTTTAATTTCAATATGGGGGTGGTTGTGCTATTCTCATTTATACCAGGCCACATATCAGCTTGTGTATTTATTTGCCATTTTAATTCTTTTAATTCTAAATACAAGTTCCAAGGTCTCCTATCCTCTATGTCTACGTGGTCAATTACCATGAAGGAGAACTGGTGATCTGTGTATTCACTAATATGCTTAGCTAGTGCATTATTAGGCTTATTTTTCTTAATGGCATATTCATGCTCATATATTCTTTGGACAAACTGTCTTTCTGTTTTCCGTATATAGAATATTGGGCATGAATTACATGTAGCTAGGTATACTACAGCTTTAGATTTTCAGTTATACTTGCCATGTAAGTAATACTTCCTTTTCCTTACATAAAACACTTCCCCTGTTTTTATTTTGTGATACCAATGGCAAGCTCCACATTTAGTCATACCTATCATGCCATTCCTAGGTGAACTATTCCTATGTTTTAAAATATCCTTAAAACTTCTACCTTTTCTGTAAACAATTTTAGGTTTTTCACTAAAGTGGTTTCTACAGTAAGAATCTTCCATAACAATGTTCCAGTTGTCCATTATAATATTTCTAACCATATTATGTTCTTGAAAGAATGTTAGGACAAGTGCTTTAGAAAACATAGTTTCTCTTACTGTGTCACTAATATTATCATTATTAGAACCACTATTAATGATATTAGATGGAATACTACCATTATGTATCACCCTTGATCTACTAAGAATGGGTTTAAAATGTCCATTCTGTCTTTTAATGGTAACTTCTTGTATGAGAGTTTCAACTAGCATTCCTGGATAACCTCTATTAAGAAACATGTCACGTAAAAAAAAACACATTCTTCTTGAAATTGATCAAACTCAGTGACCGTCTGGGCTGTTCTTACTAACTGACCTTTAATAACAGACTTTTTCTGATGCTCCACAGGGCAACTGCTATAGTGTAGGAAATAATATGAATAGGATTCCTTCCTGTAAATCACAGCTGTATACATTTTATTGACATTGTTTTTCATAAGATGCACATCTAGATAATTCATATATTTGACAATGATATCCCATGTGAATTTAAAAAAAAAATCAGTAGTTGTATTAATATATGTTAAAAACTCATTCAAACTATCTGCTGTGCCACTCCAGAAGACATTAATATCATCTTGAAATCTATGATATGATTTGATAAACACTTTATGTTCACTATTGAATACATAATTCCTCTCTCAAAAAGCCATACCTAAATTAGCATAGGCACCCCCACATGGTGACCCTATAGCGATGCCTTTTTTTCTGCAAAAATATTGTTTGTTAAAAGTTATGAAGTTGTTGCTTAATACTGTTTTGAATAATTCCATGATTAAGTTCATTAAGTCATGTGTCATATGGTGGTGTATGAACATCTCATTAACCCATTCTAGCCCTATAGTTTATGGAATCACTGTATATAAATCACAATACATCTATATTAACTAGAATGTCATTGTGGTCAAACTCAACATTATTTATGTGCTCTAAAAAGGTCCAGGAGTCTTTACAAATCTGTTCTTCTTTCTCCAAGTCCTTTTTTAATTCATAATCTATGTATTTTGCACATGCCGAAGTAATATAGTCCCTGCCATCAACTAATGGTCTCATGGGGGGGTTATCTATATTTTATGAATTTTGGGGATGAAAAAAATTGGGATTCCAGAGTTATGATATTAAGATAGTTTTATAAATCTAGGGTGATACGTTTTTCTAAAAAAAAATGTCATTAATTTGCCCATAAAGTTTTCTATAAGCAACATTCAACTCATTTAATGACACTTCAACATACGTAACTGTGTTTAACGTCTCATATAATTTATCTTTATACATGTCTTCGCACATAATAACTGCTCCACCCCCCTCCCCCCCTTATCTGGTTTCATGATTCTTATTCTCTCTTTTCTTAATTTTTTCAAAACATTTAGCTAATTTTCACTCAGATTATGTGTGTGTTTTTTATTGTGTTAAGCGTACCTAAATGCTTTAATTGTTGTTCACACATCTTTTCATACAATATTAATTTTGGGTGTAAAGGGGGGTTATATAGGCTGTTAATGTTGAACCTAGTATTCACATTATGAATAACATCTTGATACATTAAACTGAAATTAATTTTCCTTAAAAATATTTTAATGTCAATCATAGTACTAGTGAAATTGAAAGAGTTGGAACAAAGGTAGTTCCCTTAGATAAAACATTTGCTACTTCTTCATCCACACAAAATTCAGAGAAGTTAAAAACCTTAAAATCTCCCTTTGTGTTCACTACAACATGTTGTTCTTTTTCATTTATTACATTTTCAGGTTGTTGAATGTTGTGTAAAACACACAAATCATCAGTACCAATAAATGCATGATTTAAGTCCTCCATTGTTTGTTCTTTGGCCTGGCCCCTTGAAACCCTGCCACTTCATTATGGAAATTGAAGTTTTTGTTCCTTAATCTTTCATAGGTTCATAGGTTCATACTAGGCTATCTGCCCTAGGGCATTTATAAGCCTAGCCAGAGTGTGTTTGGCTTTCGCCAGCCATTTTAAATGAATTTTGCTATGCCCTTTTTCGAGGTTAGTATACTGTGCCTCTGTCTAACAGTGACACAGAAGTGATACCCGGGGTATACCTACGATCTCCCATCCACTCATCAAGATTCCTCTTGAAGAGAGTCAATGAGGGACTCTGCCTAACCTGGACTGGGATTTTATTCCAGAGTGAAGGGAGCCTCTGGGTTATGAATCTGTCCCTCCAGCATGTCTTATTTATTTCACTGCTGAAGTTCAAGTCTCTCGAGCGCGTAGCTCGATGGGATTTGGATTTTCTGAGGTGCAGCATGTCCATTAATTCCAGGTTGGACATGGCTTTATACATCAGGCACTGATCGCCTCTGAGCAGGCGGTATGCCACTGAGTAGAGCTGGAGTTTCTTTAACCGGGCAGCATATGGCATCTGTTTGAGCCCTTTGATCCTCTTGGTGAGGTACTTTTGGGGTCTTTCCAGTTGCTGCAGGTGTCTGGTAAGGTACATCCCAAAAGGGGCATTGTACTCAATTATGGGCCTGATGAGGGATGAGTAAAGAGGCACGATGACCTCCCCTGATCTAGATGTGAATCCCTTAATGATTAGGTGGGCTATATAAAATGTTTTTCCAACCACTTTGGTCACGTGGTTGTCAAATGAGAGATTGCTATCAACTTGGGTCCCCAGGTCCCTAATTACTTCTTCCGTACTTAATGGATTACCACCTATGTGGTAATTTGTGGGCACTTTGTTTTTGCCAAAGGGGATGACTATACACTTTTTGGCATTTAGCTTGAGGCCATGGCTCTGGCACCAGTTGTCTGTTTCTATGAGGCCCTTTTGTAGGATGCTTGTGTCGGCTGGAGAGTCGATTATGGCACCCAGTTTGCAGTCATCTGCGAACTTGTTCAGCCACAGTCCTTCCGTGTTGGCCTGTACCTCCAAGAAATATATACCGAACAAGAGAGGTCCCAGGACTGTGCCTTGTGGGACACCACTTGTAACTGGTTTGGAGTCTGACATGGCTCCAGCAATTCTAACCATGTGTGTTCTGTCCTTGAGCCAGTTTGCAACCCATCTAGTGACATAGGGGTTTATATTTAAGCTGGTGAGCTTATCTATAATGCCAGAGTGGGGTATTGTATCGAAGGCTTTTGCGAGGTCCAGGTAGGCTGTGTGGACCACCTTCCCCTCATCAATGGCCTTGGTGACTGCTTCAAAGAAATCAAAAGGTTTAAGAGGCAGGATCTGCCCTTACCAAAGCTGAACTGGGTAGGATCCAGTGTCTGTAGGTCCCCAATATCTTTATTTATGAGGTCCATGATGATCCTTTCCATAGCTTTGCAGACCAAGCTAGTCAGGCTTATGGGGCGATAGTTTCCAGGATCCGTTGAGGCACCACCTTTGTGGAGATGGACCACTGTTGCTGTACGCCACTCTCTGGGTACATATCCTGTAGTAAGGCTGAGATTGAACAGTAGTTTTATGTTTGGGTTTAGCTCTTCTTGGAGTTCATGTAGGATGCAGCCCGGGACACCGTCTGGTCCCATTGATGCTGTGTTTTTTGCTTTGGAGAGGGCGGCTCTTACCTGAGCATCTGAGATGTCAGAGGGGCAGCACTCTGCTGGGATAGATATTTGCCCTTTTGGTGGGGATGGGGGGAGAAGTTTGCGCTGAACCTGTCAGCTAGGATGTTGGCAATGTCTGTGGGTTTGGTGTATTTTTTGTCATTTTGGACTAATTCTGAGCATATCTGGGAATTCCCACCCAGGTTCCTAACATAACTAAAGAAAGCCTTGTGATTATCCTTAGTGTCCTGTGCAATTTTTCTCTCGAAGCTGGCCTTAGACGATTTTATGAGTGCGTGTAGTTTTTTGCTAATACTGATCAGAGATGCATTCCCTTTTTGGGATTTTGCTCTGTCATGTAGTAGCTTCCTCCTTCTATTGTATAGTTTGTTTATGGCTGGGGTCCACCAGACAGGATGCCTGGCGTTTTGAGGAATGGGTCTTGGTTTTATTTGGGATTGCATGATCCATGCATTCCTGAAGGTGTTCATAGAATGCGTTTATAAAGGATTCTGCGGTCTGGGCCGTATTTTCCACAGGCCCGGGGGCTTTGAAGGATTCCACCTCGGTTTTGAGGAGTGTGAAATTTGCTTTAGAGAAGTTTTTCACTGTGGTTTTTTGGGCATGGGGTGTGGTTGGGATGTGAATATCCAGTGAGATTAGTTTATGGTCTGATCTTACCAGTGAGGGATACACTTCTGGTCTGGGGCATAGAGTCCCCATGTTGGTGATGATCAGGTCCAGTATGTTTTCCCCTCTTGTGGGAGTGGTAACAAGTTGTTCCATAGCATTTGAGTTTATAAATTCTAGGAACCTTTGGGCTAGAGTGTTGGAGCTAGAGTAATGCTCCCAGTCTATGTTTGGGTAGTTGAAGTCGCCCAATATAATGGTGTTTGGAGAGACCTTCATATTTTCCAGTGTTCTCAGGAAGGCCGAGTGGGGTTCCTGGGTTTGAGAGGGTGGTCTGTAGCAGGCTATAAACTGGAAGGCAGTTTTACCCACAGTTAGTTGCACATGGATAGTCTCTGATGCTTCGTGCTGTGCCACCAACCTGGAGGTGTGGGTATCTTTGATGAATATTGATACTCCCCCTCCTTTTGTGGTTCGGTCCAAGTTTTGGGGCGAAAAGCATGGTATGAGGTATAACCTGGTAGTGCTGGGGTGCTCTCGGGAGCCTTGAACCAGGTTTCTGTTACTGCACAGATATCGATGTTCTCCATGCTAAGGAGAGTTTCGAGTGCGTGCATCTTGAGGTTTAGACTTCTGGCATTGAGTAGCATTACTTTTAGTTTCTTATCCCTTGTGATACCTATGGAGGTGGGTTTGTCTTTTGAGCCTTGCCTAAAAAAGGCACTATGGGGGTGGCAAGAGCCTTTGCCAATATCCAAAAGCCCAGGGGTGATAGGTGCAAGCTGTCCCTAGCGAAGCATCGTGGCTTGTGGAGCATGTCATCCCAGGCTGACAGGCATTGATCCCCTTTGAATGACACCAATATTGTTGAAATTGATCATCTTGTCTTCATATTGTGGCATCATTCTTGGTGAGGGTAAGATGCTACTCAAGGTCAGGGTCATACTGGCCTCGGCTACATGCTCAGAGAGCTCCTCTATGTCTCTTTTCATGTAGTCCAGAGAGGTATGTCTCAGGTCATTCACACCAGCATGGACAATGACTGAGTCATATTTGTACTTGCCTTGGAGTGACCGGAGTGCTTGTGTTATATGGCGGATCCTAGCGCCCGACAGGCAGCTCACCGTGACCTTCTCCTTGTTCAGCCTGGTGAGCGGGACGTCAGTGTGCCTGATGATAGAGTCACCTATTACAAGTGTATCAGGTGTGTTGTTTAGCCTTAAGGGCTGTGACTGTTTGACACACTGGCATTGTGAGCTATGTGTTGCATGTGTTTTGTTTTGGGGTAGCGGTTGCTTGGGTGTCTGCTTTGGAGGTCTCTGCTGCATAGGCAGATTTTTATTTAGAGCCTCCGAGTATGTTTTTGTGTGTTTATGTGTTTGGTTTGCTGTCGTGGTAGGTCTATATGAGACTGGAATTGTAGTGAGTGTGGTTTCCTTCTCCTCCTGACTGGTTACGCCAGTACTGAGTTGAGAGAGCTTAGCCTCCAGTTTGGCTATATGGTTGCATCTCTCACATGTGTTGGATTTTGTTGGGAGGAGGAGAGGGTTGTCTGTGTACATGAGGCAGTTGTAACATTGTCTCAAGATTCCCAGATTCACCAGCTGGACCGGAGAGGAGATTGACAACTGACCTTTGGACATGCTAGAATAGTATTGGGAATTCCTTTATAATTGAAAAAAGGGCCACTGGGGAACAAGGTACTCAAGGGGAGTTTGTGAGGGTGTAGTGCCAATGGGGAACAAGGTACTCAAGGGGAGTTTGTGAGGGTGTAGATCTTCTGAGTTCAGGGAATTCTTGATCATATAAGGAATCAACTTGCTGAACAGTTTCTCTTACTGTATTATGGTCAATGTTGTTACTGCCATTATTGTTATTATATCTGTATCTTCTTTGATTTCTAGGGGGCTTTGGGTATGCTAACCCATTTGCATATTGGTTCAAGTCTCTTTCCAGTTTCTGCATTTTACCAGTTTTGAGTTTTAAAATATGCTAGTCAATACTATTATAAATGTGCAACATTTTATATTTAGTATTTTCAAATGACAAATCTTCTCTGATGTCCCTGTCTAATGCTGTCAGTTCATTCATTAGTCCATCAATATCTACTGCGTTGAATTTTATCATAATATTAAGTAACTCTTTTCCACTGCTATCAAAAACAACATTGACCATAATACAGTAAGAGAAACTGTTCAGCAAGCCGATTCCTTATATGATCAAGAATTCCCTGAACTCAGAAGATCTGAAAGATTAAGGAACAAAAACTTTAATTTCCAAAATGAAGCGGCAGGGTTTCAAGGGGCCAGACCAAAGAACAAACAATGGAGGACTTAAATCATGTATTTATTGGTACTGATGATTTGTGTGTTTTACACAACATTCAGCAACCTGAAAATGTAATAAATGAAAAAGAAAAACATGTTATAGTGAACACAAAGAGAGATTTTAAGGTTTTTAACTTCTCTGAATTTTGTGTGGATGAAGAAGTAGCAAACGTTTTATCTAAGGGAACTACCTTTGTTCCAGCTAACTCTTTCAATTTCACTAATACTATGATTGACTTTAAAATATTTTTAAGGAAAATTAATTTCAGTTTAATGTATCAATATGCTATTTATAATGTGAATACTAGGTTCAATATTAGCAGTATATATACCCCCTTTACACCCAACATTAATGTTGTATGAAAAGATGTGTGAACAAGAATTAAAGTGTTTAGAAATGCTTAACACAATAAAAAAAAACACACACACACATAATTTGAGTGAAAATGAGCTAAATGTTTTGAAAAAATTAAGAAAAGAGAGAGTAAGAATCATGAAACCAGATAAGGGGGATGGAGCAGTTTGTGCAAAGACATGTATAAAGATAAATTATATGAGACATTAAACACAGTTACGTATGTTGAAGTGTCATTAAATGAGCTGAATGTTGCTTATAGAAAATGTTATGGGCAAATTAATGACATTTTTTTAGAAAAATATATCACCCTGGACTTATACAACTATCTTAATATCATAACTCCTAGAATCCCAATTTTATTTGGCACCCCGAAAATTCATAAAAATATAGATACCCCCCCCCCCCTTGAGACCATTAGTTGATGGCAGGAACTCTATTACTTTGGCATGTGCAAAATACATAGATTATGAATTTAAAAAGGTCCTGGAGAAAGAAGAACATATTTGTAAAGACTCCTGGACCTTTTTAGAGCACATGAATAATGTTGAGTTTAACCACAATGACATTCTAGTTGCTATAGATGTATGTGATTTATATACAGTGATTCCACAAGCTATAGGGTAGAATGGGTTAATGAGATGCTCATACACCACCATATGACACATGATTTAGTGAACTTAATCATGGAATTATTAGAAATAGTATTAAGCAACAACTTCATAACATTTAACAAACAATATTTTTTGCAGAAAAAAGGTATCGCTATGGGGTCACCATGTGGGGGTGCCTATGCTAATTTAGTTATGGCTTTTTGGGAGAAGAATTATGTATTCAATAGTGAACATAAAGTGTTTATCAAATCATATCATAGATTTCAAGATGATATTAGTATCATCTGGAGTGGCACAGCAGATAGTTTGAATGAGTTTTTAACATATATTAATACAACTACTGATTTTTAAAAATTCACATGGGATATAAATGTCGAATATATGAATTGTCTAGATGTGCATCTTATGAAAAACAATGTCAATAAAATGTATACAACTGTGATTTACAGGAAGGAATCCTATTCAGATTGTTTCCTACACTATAGCAGTTGCCATCTGCGGCATCAGAAAAAGTCTGTTATTATAGGTCAATTAGTAAGAGCAGCCCGGATGGTCACTGAGTTTGATTAATTTCAAGAGAATGTGCTTTTTTTACATGACATGTTACTCAATAGAGGTTATCCAGGAATGCTAGATGAAACTCTCATGCAAGAAGTTACCATTAAAAGACAGAATGGACATTTTAAACCCATTCAAAGTAGATCAAGGGTGGTACATAATGGTAATATTCCATCTAATATCATTAATAGTGGTGCTAACAATGATAATATTAGTGACACAGTAAGAGAAACTATGTTTTCGAAAGCACTTGTCCTAACATTCTCTCAAGAACATAATATGGTTAGAGGTATTGTAATGGACAATTGGAACATTGTTATGGAAGATTCCTAGTGTAGACTAGTTACAGGAAAGGCAGGAAACAAGCTTAGAATTTTATTTTATTTTTTTTTTTTGCTAGAGGAGTGGTTTCCAGCTCAGGAATTGTACCTCATTGGCCATTTGGGGCTGCTTTCTATCCCTTTCATCTTTCTGACTTAAAAAACTGTGTTTGCGCAAGTCTGCACATGTTGCAGCGCCGCTTAGCTAGGTTTAAACAATTACTGGTGCCAGAAAGTCGATTCTTTAAATTTTCCCTTAGAACTAGCCAGTTTTCCAGTTTTAGCACTCAAACTGGATTCTTTGTGCTCAGCACTTGCTTAGAACTCCTTGTAAGCACTAGATATTCTACAGATTGCTACAGCACTAAACTTTCCTTACTAAGTACCAAATAATAACTAAACGAGGATCCTTGTCAGCAGAAACCACACAATAAAACCTTAACGCGTTTTATTTATAATATCCAACAGAGCGTTTTCGCCACAGTAAACCGTGGCTTCTTCAGAGGAAATAAACATTTAAAATAATACACTCCATTTATATCAGGAAAAATCAGGAAGTGACATCTTCCTGTTTCCTGAAGACAGCAGCAATTTTCTTTAAAAATAGAACACAACACAATTCACTACAAGCATATCCACAATGAATACCAAAACATATGTAAAACTTTCCTAAGAAAACATAAATTAAAAATATAAATGTTAAAAAGTTAAAAACTTCAATTTATTATTTTATTTTTGATTGTGTGTTTACTATATATCTATTAACACAGGACCAGACACTCAATGAAAGAAAAGATTCCCGAAGGAATGTGTATATTTTTGTAGGCCTACAATTACAAGTTCCTGCTTAACTATTATTGACACGCTAAAATGTCTTTGGATGTCCAATCTTGTACCTATGGACATGTATAAACAGAATTCATTTAAAGCCCTGAAGATATAGGGAAGCCCATTTATAAGATAATAAATGTCCTAATTATCAAATTGCGAAATACCCCTATACTTAAAGTAAAAGGAACCTGCACTGCCCTGTCTTCATACATGATGAAGACAGGGCAGTGCAGGTTCCTTTTACTTTTGTACATTTGTGTATACCTTAGTATAGTTGTCAATGCCATCTGTGGGAACAAGAGCTTGGAAATTATTTATCCCATCCCTTAGGAGGATATAAGCATGAAAGTTATGTACTTACCATAATGATAGATCCATGTTGCCTGATTTTTGCCTATCTCAGTGTATGGGTTGTTGGATCTGTTCAGATCCAAACTCGGCACCCTCTCTGAAGCTTCACTGATCCAGGGCTCGGACTCCTGCCCTACCTACAATTCCGTGCACTCCACTTTAGTGCCTCATAGCAAGTTTGCCCCCTCCAGTTAGGAATTTAAAGGCAAAATAACTTTTTTTAAAGGGTGATCGCTATCTTAACGAGAAGTTTTTAGCAGAGGATCACAGTCTGATACTACTGTTCATAGACAGAGTCCACATGAGATGGAGTTGGTCACCAAAATCCAATGCATAAGAATTTGGAAGAAGGCAGGAAGTAGGGAGGTTGAACCAGATGAAATTAAGACAGCACATATCTGTTATTGTAAGTGCATAAATTTCATATCCAGTGTTGTCTAGTTTCATCCAATTCAATGTATCTAACAGATTTCCAAGCTGTTTTTTCCTAGGGTGTATCAAAGTAGAACATTCCTGAGAATGGTGGAACCAAAGCAGGAACATGATCTAGATTGTAAATCCAATTTCTAATAAGACACAAAGGTGTGAATGGTTGACAAAGTTGCAGCAGCACAAATATTATCAATGAGAATTCTTTTCACGAAGGCTGTTGAAATAGCTATTGCTCTTGTGGAATGAGCTATGGGCTTCAATTAGAGAGATTAGCCCTTTTCCCATGCAGAGGAAATACAATTTGATAACCATCTTGAAAGACTAACCTTAGAAACTGCTTTTCCCAGTTTAGGGCTAGAGTATGCAATAAACAATTGGTCAGATTTCTTGAAGTGCTTTGTTGTATGGAGATAAAATTTGAGTTGGCAACGAACATCCAACGTATGCAGAGAATGTTCACCTTTATTGGAAAAATCTGGGAAAAAAACACTTCTAGGTTGACAGATGGGTTTAGACTTGTTTTGGATGCCACCTTAGTGTTGCTCATCCCTCTCTAACATAGGAGACAAGCAGGTGGGGTAGTTTGTTTAGATGCTTTAATTCAGAGAAACACATCAAGATGGATAGCAGCATCATGAAATATAAACAAAATGGTTGACAAACAGACCTTACATAGATACATGTTTACATCTCAACAGCTTACTACAAAATGGCAGTCAGACTTGCACATGTTCAGTATTTATGCACTTGTGCAACCCCTTGGATAGCTTCTTAAAGGTACATACTCACACACTGATCTACATCATCCCTCTTAAAAAGACTGCCCTTAGTAAAAACAATATTACAGTTAAACATACATTATTATACACATTAGAAACAAAACACAATGTTCATGTCCAAGTTGCCATTTAACTGTTACATGGGCTGGAGATATGACTGGATCTCATAACATAACAATCTGAACTGAATTTAGCAACAGTGACACTCTTCTGTGAACAAACTGTATCAGGAGCTTCTGGATTCATCACAGGAATGGAAATATTCTCTGGAACTTCCTCTGAAATTGGAACACCGGACAACTCATTCTGAGATAAAGAGTTTTTCTCACAGTCTATGTGCTGTGGTATAGGCTCGGATACCGATCTCAAATGTTTCTGATTCTGCCTAAACTTTGCTCCTTGTGATTCCACAATGTATGATTTTGGCTCTGGGCAAATACTCTTCACAACTCCAATCTGATCATAACATTTGGATGTTTGCATCCTTACCACTTCCCCTTCTCGTAATGGACTGTGCGGTTTACTGGTCTTATCATAATAGGACTTCTGGGTTAAATGCTTCTTCAACAGATTGGTTTTCACTGAACTATTATTCTTCACACATGGAATCAACAATTGACTAGTGATTGGTAATGTGGCTCTGGTCTGTCTCGACAGAAGTCTCTGGGAAGGTGAACCAAGATGCTTATCACAAGAAATATTTCTGAGATTCAAGATATTCTGGAAAACATAACTATTGTCTCATTTTGACTTCTCTACTAACTGTTTTGCACTTTGAACTGCACATTCTGCCAAACCATTTGACTGCAGATACTCAGAGTTACTCGTGACATGAGCATAGTCCCATTCTTTGGCAAACCTTTTGAACTGTTGGCTTGTAAACTGCATGCTATTGTCAGAAATAACTGTGTGGACTACCATGGACTGCAAAATTACACCTCATCTTAATAATGACAATACTGGATGCTAGATTAGGAAGTAGGTCGATCTCACATCAATTGGAGTAAGAGTCTGCTATCACCAAATAATGTTGATCATTCCACTCGAAAATGCCAGTGGCTACTGTCGACCAAGGTAGTTCAGGAATTTGGTTTAGCTGAAGTGGTTCCTTCTGCTGATGTGGCTTAGTAATGTTACACACGGAACAAGATAAATGTCCTCTCTCAACATCTTGTGACACAGAAGGTCAAATTAGTAGTCCTCTCACGTTCTTTTGGTAGAGGCCATTCCTGGGTGACCATGATGCAAGACATTAATGTACTCTTGTTGCAAGGACTTTGGAACAATTATTTTCAGACCTTTCTTAATTATGCCATTGTCAGACAAAATCTCATCTCTGTATGGAAAACATGATTGCACTTCTTGAGTCAAATTGGATTGCTTTGATGGCCATTCTTGACTGATAAAGTGGTTGAGCCTTTCTAAAACTGGATCTATGGCTGTGTGATCTTTCAGCTCATCAAGACATGTAGAAGAAAAAATTCTCACTTCCATGACTTCAAAATCAAGGTTCTCAATCTCATGCTGTTCTGTGGTGCTTCTGGGTGAGATGGATAATGTATCAGCAAGATAAACACGTTTGCTTTTCTTGTAGGCAAGAGTGAAATTATACTTCTGCAGTCTCAACATCATGCGTTGCAATCTGGCTGCAGCTGAATGCATAGGCTTTCTCAAGATAGTGACAGAGGTTGGTGGTCTGTTTCGATCTGGATAGGTCTACCATAAACATAATCATGGAACTTCAAACATGCAAACACAATTGCCAAAAGCTCTTTTTTTATCGGAGCATACTGCATTTCAGTTTGGGTAAGAGTTCTTGAAGCATATGCAACAGGTTGAAACTCTTGTAGAAAGACTGCACCTAGCTCAAATTTCAAAGTATCACATGAAAGAGTAACTGGCTTGTAAACATCACAATATCTGAGAGTTGGTTTACTAGCAATTATCTATTTCAGGACATCAAATGCTCTCTGGTGTTGTTCTAACCAAGACCAGGAGACATCTTTATGTGTCAGCTCTCTAAGTGATGCTGAAAGTTGGATCAAGTCTGGAATAAACTTGCCTAGATAGTTAACCATGCCAAGAAAACATTGAACATCATCTGGTGCTGGCATCTCAAGAACAGCTGTTTGCTTTGAAGAGTCTGGTCAAAGGCTTGAACTGGTAAATAAATGACCAACATAAGTAACCTCTTGTAGCCAGATTTTGCATTTCTGTGGATTGAGCTTAAGATTCACTTGATGTGCTCTTTCTAGAACCTTTCTTAATTTTCTGTCATGTTCCGCTTCATCATTACCTCCTACTAGTATGTCATCTCTATAATAGCACAAGGATACCCAGAAAAAATTTGCACCATTGCACACTGAAAGACTTCACTTGCAGAATTTATCCCAAATGGCATCATCAAAAATCTGTGCCTTCCAGAGTACTGAAAGTAGTTAGCAATGAGGATTTCTTGTCAAGCTGAATTTGTAAAATGCACTCTTTGCATCTAAGACAGAAAAAACAGTGGCATTTGTCATCAGAGCTGTGACTTCTTCGACTGTGCGCCTTACATGATGAGGTCTTTTTAGTGCTTTGTTCAACTCTCATGGGTCAATACATATTCTGATGTCATCTGAGCTTTTCTTATGAGCTACTTCCATGGAAGATACCCACTCAGTTGGTTCAGTTGGTTCTACAACTGGACAAATCACAACTTGATGCACCATTTTATCTAACTAGACTTTGTACTACATGGCTACTGGAACTTTTCGTGCTGTGCTGATAACTAGACTGACATCTGGGTCTAACTTCATGGAGTACACAACTTGAGCCTTCCCTAGTTTGTCTTGGGAAAGATCAGCATAGATATAAAAAAATGCACTGGGCAAAATTAGAGTAGTGGTCTTTCAAGGTAACATGGTGGACTTCTTTATTAAATGAAAGCAGTCCCATTTTCAAAACTGTCTCTCAGCCCTAATAATGACTGGGCATGCCTCTTGACCACATAAAATAACAAATTGTTACTTTTTTCAGCAGAGTAACATGAAAGTGCTACTGAGCCTTCAGTGTGAATTTCTTCACCACCACAAGCAACAAGCTTCGCACACCTTGCCAAATCAAGCCTTTCATGATTACACACTCTAGCAAATGTTGCTGCTGACATAACATTGCACTTGGAACCTGTGTCAACTTTGAGCTCTATGGGTTTTCCATTTATCCAAACAGTGCAAGATATTTCATTCTTTGCCCTTAAATCTACTGCATTGACTGTTTCAAAAAGCACTGACACACCATCAACATAAAAGAGTAATTGATCAACTCGTTAGTTGGAATGTTCCCTTTTAATAAAAGAATGTGGGCCTTTTGATTTACAAAACCTCTTGAAATTACTCTACTTATTGCATTTGTGGCATTGCTGACCTAAAGCTAAACATTTTTTTCTTTTACATTCATGACTTCCGCCACAATTATGACAGCTGACAATGAAACTAGGTTGGGGCCCATGCTTTGAGTTTGCTAACTCACTCTTATGCTTCACTGAGGCTCTACAATTTGGTGGAAAGCTCTGGGGTTTACCAGTGAGTACTGCAGGGGCTACAGCTGCTGCCATATGCTGGGCCTGTTTCTTTTAACCATGTGCTGCATACTATCAACATGAGCTTTATCACTGTGCCTTCTAGAGCTATTCTAGTTTGTAAGCATATTTGTGTGCTTTTCTGTGAGCTCGTATATCTGACAAATCTCAATGGCCTTACTCAAATTAAATCAGTGTCAGGAAGCAAAATCTTCTCACAGCATCATTTTTAATACCACACACAGGTCTGTCCTTTATCAACTCATTCCTTAAATCACCAAATCTGCATGATTTGGCCTTCTTCCTCAAGTCAGATATATTTGCTGCAAAGTTTCAGCAGGCTTTTGATCCCTTGTCTAAAATAAGTGCCTTGCCATTGTAACATTTGTTGGGAATTACACATTTCTTTAAATTTATGTTTTAAACACTTGGGGTCCTCCCTTGACTCAGCTGGTACAATATAATGCCCCCCCCCCCGCACAGATAGCAGGTGCATACACAAATTAATGCTCCCTTTCTATGGGTTTTGACCCTGCTAAATTAAGTAGAATAAATGCCTTTGTACAGTCATCTTTATCAGAAAATCCAGCCTGTATGAAAATCTACTCTTGCTCAAACACTCTTCAGTCCTCTGCAATATTATGATCAAACACAAGTGCACTAGGTTTTCAAAATCTGTCTGCCAAGCCCACAACGTATGCACAAACACACTGAAAATATGGCTCTTGTAATTATGTATGAACAGTTCTGTGAGCTTGTAATAATCTTCAAATGCACAAAAATTGCTTTGAAATACTATACTTTGCAAAATATGCTCTTTAATGGCTGTATCTTGTGAAATAATTTTACTGTAGTACTGGACAAACATGCAAACACTTTATACACTTCTGATAACTCAAATATCTTTAATTAATACAAAAATACATGCTTAGCGAAAATGCGGTTGTTCCCTCTTATTTTATTCATTTTATGCAATTCAGACTTTATTTCAAACATTTTCCATATTAATTCAAATATTTTATCAATATCGGACATATCGGTTTATGTGAATATCATTTAGAGCATTTTGTATGCCTTGTTTCGTATTTTGCAAATAAGAAATAGTTTTGTGCAAGTTTTAATATCTGAAGTTCGTTTTTGACCTGTTTTGTGAATTATGAATGCAGCAGGGATGATTCACTGTGTATATTCCTCCCGTGCCAACTGGGTGCCCCTTGAACTCAAGTGGAAGAAACTGGAACTCTTTCTGGCATCAAATCATTTTGGCCATTCTTCTTCTAACATCATGTCCCTTTAGATATGCTGTTTCTAACACAATGTCCCTTTAAGCATCCCACTTCTGACTCCATGTTGCTCATCCATCTGTAACATAGAAGACAAGCAGGTGGGTTATTTCATTTAGATGCTTTAATATATAGAAATACATCAGGATGGCTAGCAGCATCATGAAATATAAACAAACTGGTTAACAGACAGACCTTACATACATACATGCTTACAGCTCAACAGCTTACTACAAATTGGCAGTCAGGCTCGCACATGCTCAGTATTTATACACTTGTGCAAGCCCTTGGATAGCTTCTTAAAGGCACATACACACACTGATTTACACTTAGGAAGGAAAAATTCATTAGTCCTTAAGAAATCTCTGTCTTTGTGGAAAACTAGTAAGGGGGTTTGCAAGAAAGGGCCTGTAAATCTGGAATTCATCTGGCTAATCTAATATCCACAACAAAGATTGTCTACCAAGAGTGGAGCTTCAAATCTACTGAAGCCACTGGTTCAAATTGAGGTCGAGTTAATGATTAAAGCAAAATAGTAATATCCCATAGAGGTACTGGGTCTCTGATTGTTGGTTGCAGAAGGAAAGTGCCCCCTCAAAAAGGCTTTTGACACCTTTAGAGATGCTATGGAGGTATCACTCTGACCTATGTGGAAATCTGAAATTGTAGCCATTTGCATTTTGACAATGGAAAAACTGGAACCACTATGAAAAATTTTCAGACAGGAATTCCAGCATGGAAGCAATGGGAGCTGAAAAAGGATCTATTCCTTTTGATGTAGCCCAGGTGGAAAATTCTTTCCATTTGCTATGACAAACCTTTTTTGTGGATTGCTTTTGGGAACCAGAGATGATCTGAACAACTGATGCTGAAAGCCTGGCATCTTTGGCTAAAGTCAGAACTGGAGGAATTAAGTGGTTAGCTTCATGGATTTCAGGTCAATAGGAGGTAATCTGTAAGTCAAAAGATTTGGATACTGATTCAACATCCACTGAGGATGTACTAGTTGAGGCCACAGGAATGGGAACCACATTTGTCGGAACCAGAAGGGAGCAATGAGGATCACTTTGGACATTCATCTTCTTGCTTTCTGATGAATTTGCTCATTAGAGGGAATGGGGACAATGCATAAATGAGACCCAGGTGACAACTGTGGACTAGATTATCCCTTGGTGATTGTCTCTGTGAAGGAAGCAGTGCAAAGTAACTGCTGCATTTGTTGTTCAAGTAAGATGCAAAAAGGTCACAGCAAGGTTGGTCCCAGTGATGAAAACTCAAAGCTGTCACTACTGTATAGAGGGACCACTTGTGAGGCATTAAGATAGTTCTGCACAATTTTTACACCATCACACACTGGAATCCCTGTGATGTGTGTTGCTATCAGAAAATGTTGCAAAGACATTGCCTCTTTGCCATACTCTCATGGCTTCCTGACAAAGAGGGTACAAGTGGGTACGTCCCTTTCTTTTGATGTACCAGACTACTGCAATATTTTCCATCTGTATGGAAATCATACGCCCTGGGGAGAAGGGCTTGAAATGCCTGAAATGCTAGGAGGACTGCTCTAATCTCCAAAATACTGTAATGAAGATTGGCCTCTGGATATGATCAAGAATCTTGGACCATGCTCCCTTCAAAATGCTCCCCCCCACCTTAGAAGGGAGGCATCCATGGTTATGAAGGCCGACAGCAGATCCATGTTGAAGGGATGACCTTCAGTTACTGACAAAGATGTTATCCCCTAGCTGACATGATGTCTGCATATTTGAGTAATGCAAATCTTGGCATGTAAAGGATGAACGTTCTGAGACTATTGTACAGAAAGAGTACATTGGAGTATCTTCATGTACAAACTTGTTAGAGGGACTAGTAAAACTGTGTAGGCCATTAGGCTTAACAGTTGTAAAATTAAATTTGCTGAGGGTGAAGGATGTTGTAATGCCTGTGTAGTTACTAAACACAGAGAGAATACTCTGGATGGGCAACTTGGCAATTTCTAACAAGTGGCATCTAATGCATTCTATTTCTTGTGAAGGGTCCATGTCAACCTCGAGTCAGTTAATCAGGATTCCTAAGTTTGGATTAGATAGAGCAGAATGTCCAGATGGTGTAATAGAAGATGTCTGAAGGTAGCAGTAAGCAGTCAATCATTGAGATATGGGGAAACTTGGACCCCCTGCAGATCTAGATGACCCACAACCACTGCCATTATCTTGGTAAACACCCCAGGAACTGTGGTGAGCCTGAAGGGCAGCACTCTGAACTGGGGATGATTGATTCCCAGTCAGAAAAGCAGACATCTCCTGGAATGCTTCTCTATTTTATATGATAGTATGCGTTCTGAAGATCTACTGAAAACATCTAATCATCCTTCCTCAAAAAGGCAATATGGACCATCTGGAATTTTGTTTGTTTTATGAACTAGTTTAAATGACTCAGATGTAGAATGGGTCTAAGGTCTTCTGTCTTTTTGGGTACCAAAAAGAACCTTGGATATACTCCAGATTCTAACTGGTCTTCAGGGATAAATTGAATGAATGCCAGTTCCCATTCACTAGGTGGAATGTCAGAAACTTTCTTCTTTCTTTCTTATAGGGGAAAGGAAAAGGGAAATGAGTAGACTCTGGAAATTACATTCAGCACCCTGGAATCTGTTGTCTATTCAGACTTGTGGATGCATGGATAAGCCACTCCCAACTGCCTCAAGAGTACAGCAGTAGGGCAACTTTTCAGAAGGGCTGGTAAGGCTTTTTGGTAAAGGAACCGGGAAAGCCATGATTTTGCTGTCAGCCTCTGCCTCTTGGGTGACATCCATTAACGTTATCCTCTCCTCTGCCATAAGGGGTTCTGTCCCCAGTGGTGTCATGACAACCCTAGGATTTGCAGAATCACATCTTCTTGCCACCCCTCTGATTTCTAGAGAAGATCCTTTGAGAGTGAAGAAATGAATGCCCATGGCAGACAGGGTTTTACCATCCTGTTGATTACTGTCTTTTATGTTTGGCCCAAAAAGTGTGGACTCATCAAAAGTGTGGACTCATCAAATGGGGCACTGATGGAAGACATCTTAATGCTTTCCATGAAGTCTCAAAGACACATTCAGGCATGCCAGTGTACAGTAATACTAGTGCCTGCTGTCCTTGCCATACCATCAGCTGTATTAGATGGCAGTCATATGGTAACATTTAATACAGACTGTAAGGTAGTGAGCTGGGAGCCTACAGTCTCATGGATGTCCAAAGGTAGGTTACCTGAGAGACACTTGAAGAGCTCCTTACTCAAGTCCCTCTGGAATTGGGTTACATGTAACAAATAGTTCACTGCTCAAAGGGCAATGGTCACTGAAGTGTATGTTCATTTCCCAAATTTGTCCAATGTCCTAGACTCCCTGTTAGGGGGATGGACAGAAGAACATTCCTCTGATAGTTGCTTCTAAGTGGCCACCACTACCACCATGGCATCTACTGATGAACCCCTGCTCCAGTGCTTCCTGTCTTTGGGTGCTGCCAAGATCCTATATGGCTTCTTTGGTATTATCTTCATCACATCAGGGTGCATCCAAACCCAATGAGCCATAAGATCAATCAGAAGATCAATCGGTAGTACTATCCAGTATGACATTCAGCAGGGGTAAAGTCTTCCAAGAATACAGTCTTGTATGGTGTAGGGTCATCTGTGGATCATCTGACTCATTTCATCAATTCTAGGATCTCAAAGGTGATGTCTTCCAAGAGAGATCTAGGGGAGACTTCTCCTTCATCCAAATTCGTACCTTCAGTGATAAACTCTGGGGATGAGTCTATGGCTTCCATTTGTATGTCTATTTTCTGTGAATCTAAATTGTTGGGTGACCAGAGCTGTCAGAATCAGACTACAAACTAACATATTGAGCCATCTTGGAAGTCTGCGGTGCTGACAGACACAGTGAGATAAAATGACGGGAAGAGCAGAAGACCAATTAGCATAATGACTGAGGTCTTCTCCTCCCATGCCTGTTTGGAGTCTACATGTTCTCCCTGTGTCTCTCTGGGGTTCATAACACCTACTAAAACATGCTGAGTGTTTCCAACTCATACTCATCAATGAATGGAGCTGTGGTCAGCAGCACAGACTCTACATGGTGCTGTACAGGGGAAGAGTTGAATACAGCGACTGTGCTGGCCATCAACTGTGGTGCACAATATCCTCAAGACAGGAGAACATGGATCACAGACTGTGTACTGTGGCAGGTCTAGCCATTTGGTGTAAAATATGGATCTAGGTAATATGGCCATGTTGACTACTTTCACCAAAATGGCAAGGGCATTTGCCAGTGATAAGTGGGTTGAGGATGGTTGAGGATCTGGCCTACCTCGACCTACACCAGGGACCCATGTGTCCCTATTGACCAATATGTGCCTGCCATAAAGCCCAGCAACCCTGTGTCAATAAGCTACTGGCTGGCCAGTGTCCAGTTGCCCAGCTTGTGTTACCTGGGATAATTCTGTTCAGCGAATTCCGGATGTAAAAACAATCAACTTGCCAAGCAAGAATTAAGAATTGCTATACTCACTGTAGATTCACTGACAGGAAACAGCTCAGAAGTGGATGACATGATGATCCATAGCAGACTGGACATGCTATGTATCCAACAGTCAAGATAGAAGGGCAGTGCAGTAAAAACACTTGGGATGCAGAGTCTACTACTCAGGAGGAGGACAGGCTAGAAATGGTGAGGAAATTGTGTTGAGAGAGAAGCTTCAGAAGGCAATAAGGGATATCATCAAAACTAGTGACAAAGTCATGGCAGACTCCAGTGTAATGATAGGGCAGTATTCATAATCTCATCCTATGCCCCACAGCAGGGCTGTGATAGTGAGGAAAAGAGTGCATTCATGCAGAAATTGCATGACCTACTAGATAAAGTAGGACAACATGAACTGGTATTGATAATGGGTGACTTGAATGCATATATCGGGACAAAAAGAACAAGGTATGAGTACTGCCTGGGTCCACATTGGTTAGGCAACAGGAATAAATACGAACAGGCCATTCTAGAATTCTGTCTGGCAAGTGGCTTGAGAGTAGCCAACACATGGTTCAGAAAAAGAGACAGTCACAAGATCTCCTACAAGAGTGGCCAACATGCAACTCAGGTAGACTTCTTCCTACTGTGGAAAGGACACTGGGCTAGAATCAATGACTGCAAAGCCATCCCCAGTGAGACAGTCAGCTCACAGCATAAACCACTGGTTGCCATCAGCTGCAAGCAATGATCAGAGAAGGCTCTAAGGTTAATAGAGCTCAGGCTGAAGACCTGGAAGTTGACTGGAGCGAAAGTACAGCAGTTTAAGGAATTACTCAGGGCTCTAGCACCCAAGAAGAGGAGGAAATAGGTGGAGCTGAAGAAGAATAGCAGTGCCTCAGACAGCATGTGTGAAGACTACAGAATAGATATGTGACTGATCCAGGTATGGAAATGAGGTACATAAGAAAAGCTTGTGGTGGAATGCAGAAGTACAGGAGGTCACCAAAAGAAAGAAGGAGTGTAGAAAAAAGTGGGAAATAGAAAAGATGTACCAGGCTAGGAAGGAATACTGGTTGGCTAACAAAGAAACTAAGAAAGGAGTTGCAATAACAAAGAACAGGGCATCAGATGCACTCTACCAGCTTCTGGAAAATGACTCAGTAGTTGCACAAAGAAACTATATCAGGTTGCAAGGCAAAGAGAGTAAAATAAGGAAGATAGTCAGACACCCTTCATAAGGGATGCCAGCAACAATCTGCTCAGCAGTCCACAGGACATCAAAGGCAGATGAAGGAGTACTTCCAGCAGCTTATGAATGAATCAAACCCCACAGAAGCTGTATTGCCCCAGACACAGCCTACTATGAGAGAAGAGGAGAGGAGGAGCCCACCCTAGAAGAAGTAAGAATAGCACTAAGGAAAATTAAGTAAGGGAAAGCAGCAGGCTCAGATGACATTACAGCAGATAAGATAAAGCTGCTGATTGAGATAGGGGAGAAATGGCTCCTGACAGTAATCAAAGCAGTGTGGAGAGAAAGGTGTATCCCAGATGACTGGAGAATAAGCATACTCTTGCCAGTGTACAAGAACAAAGGGGGCATCCACAACTGTGGGCAGTACTGGGTATCAAACTCCTATCACATTGCATGAATGTTCTGGACAGGGTGATTGATAAATGGATATGCAGAGTAGAAGAAAGTAAGATTGGAGATGAGCAGTTCAGACTCAGATCAGGATGCAGCACAACTAATCCAATGTTTGCAGTGAGAAAGATAGTCGAGAAGAAGCTAGAGATGAGAAAGGGTCCAACTAGGCATTCATAGACTTGGAGAAGGCATATAATAAGGTCACAAGAGTGCTGATTTGAGCAGTACTGCAGTGGTTCAAAGTCCCAGAAACATTGGTAGAATTAATGCAGGCTATGTACAAGGACCCAAGGGCTCAAGTACGAACAGTGTTTGGTCTCAAAGAGGGGCTCCAAATGGAGTGGGTGTGCACAAGTATTCAGCTCTGAGCCCACTGCCGTTCATACTGGTGATGAGCTATGTTGGCAAACAGGTCAGATGAGAGATATCAAGAATGCTGCTGTATACAGATAAATTAAGTACAGATACGACAATGGTAATGGCAGCAAATTGGGGAACCCAGAAGAAGCTGAGAATTATCATACAAGGGAAGATAGTGGAACAGTTATATGGTTTCAAGTATCAGGGAGGGGTGGTTGAGGAGAAGGGAAGTCTGAATGAAAAGGTCAAAGCTAGAATAGTATACGACAGAAGAATGCCAAAAATGCCAAAAAGTAAGGTGTACAAAACAGTGGTGTGACTAGCACTACTGCATGGTACAGAAACCTGGGCAGAAAAGGCAGAAATGATGAGAATTGAACTGCCTGAGAAAGGTGGTAGGATGCACACTCTGGAACAGATGAAGAAATGAGGACATAAGAGAAGAAGCCAAAGTAGCTACAATTGCAGAAAAGATCAAACACAGATTACTGTGGTTTGGCACATGTGCAGAAAAGCAGAAGACAATCTGGTGAAAATGATTTGGGACAGACAGGAAGAAGGTAAGAGGAAATGAGGGTATCCAACAAAGAGGTGGCTGGATTGTGAGAGAGAAGAACTGCGACAGTCAGGCATGAGTGTCGAAGAAAGCAGGAGTGTGGCATTGAATTGAGAGAGATGGCGACAATTAATATGACATCCTGATCCCCATGTAAAAAATGGGAAAAAGGGGGGAGGTTGATGACGATGATGATGAAGTAGAACCCTCTTGAAGCTGGTTTGGAGTTGAGCTGATTGTTGGCATCTTTTCTCTTGCACAGCCAAAATCCTTTCAAAGGCCTTGAAATCCAAAGCCGCCATCAATTCTGAAGGGATGCTCCTCCTGCCTGAAGTATAAGGGAACTCCTCAGTCCCAACTGTCCTCAGCCCAGAGACCAACCTTGGATCTAAGCTGCCAAGGACCAAAGCCCCAAGAGAGATAGAGATGGCTCTAATAACTTTGGAGTCAACCCATCCCCATGAGTCTCAGCACTGATGCTTCATCTATGAGCCTCTTCCGATTATGAATGCCTCATAGTTGAAAGAGACAGGAATATCATCAGAGTTGAAGTGACAAGAACTGTCAGGTCCAACAAAGCTACACTAGGGCAGGTCAGATTCATGATAGCAAGATCCAGTGGATGGACTGGTACCAGACAGAAGAGGAGTGGCTGTCAGACCAGTATTGAGTGTGTTCAAAGGTGGCTGCACTGAGAGAATCCCATGCTAAATATGCATTCTTAAGAAATTTCTAATCATTTTATCAACATCAGGTTTGGTTAGTGTTCTGGAAGACTGGACTGAAGATGCCACCAAGGGCAGTCTGAAAAATCTCTCCTCCACAGAATAGGAGAATGCAACCTCAGATTTAAAGGTTCAGGTAAAAATTGGAGCTGATGATGGTCATGTCTGAGGTATTTACGGATCCAAACTTCTTGAAATTTTAGGATTCGGACAACTGAAGCAATGGAATCTGAAGTCATCTTCTTCAATTTCTTGAGCTTTTCTTTTTCTCTTTTTCTTTCACATTCATCTCCTTCAGCAGCCTCTCTTTCTCACTAGACTTGTTTTGGACTTGTCCTACTCCTTGGCTGAAGATGATGCAGCAGTGAATGATGATAATGTAGGAGAAAGGGAAGACCCTGTCTGATGAGGGAGAAGACCCTTGACTATTAACTTTTCCCTTCGAGTTTGAATGGCCCTTGTACTGAAAGAGGCACAAGCATCACAATCAGTATCAGTCAGCTCCCAAGCAGTAAACACACAATGAATGTGGATCTTGTGTGTGGGGGGGGGGGGGGGGGTTGTGGCCACACTCAACAATTTTCTTAAACATCTGACCAACCTACATCTTCTCTCAAACAAACAGCACAAAGATCCTAAAATGAAAGAAAACTAGCTACATAGAAAGGTAAATTATCACAAAAAAGAAAAAAGTAAACACTAGCCTAAGTCCTCAACCTAACTCCATAGCAATAACTAAGTTTTATTTTTTTAATAACTTAGACTTAAAGAAAATAACTATAAAGAAAATTTGAGAGACTAGCATCTCAGTAAGAGAGGAGTTTGCAAGACTGCAGATGTCTAAAAGGGATACACTTTATTAATAAAGAGCACTTGTCCAAAAACACATCTGATGCTTCGAGCAACACATGACAACTGAGGTACTAAAGTGGAGTGCAGAGAATTATGGTAAGGAAAGAGTCAGAAACCCGGATCTGTGAAGCTTCACAGATGGTGCCAAAGAGGAATCTGATCACATTTGACAATCTATTTGTTGAGCCAGAAAAAAATAGACAATATCGGGTCTATATTAGATCACTGAACACTTAAAAAAGCGAACGGTGATTGATCGAACTTATGTAAGCGAAAGCTTACAATCTTGAACTGTCAGAACATCGATTTTTTTTCCTAGGGAAAAAAATCGCTGTTCCAAAACACATACACACAACACAAGCACACCAAACAAGCAGCAATCCACACACATACACCTAAAATCTGACACCTAACCCTACACTAAACTATACACATACCACTAACTAACCACTTACCTTAACCCAAACCCTAACCCTAAGGTCCGTCACTATCGTACACTCACCTAACCCTCTCCCTAACCCTAACTCACCTAACCCACCCTAACCCTCACGTCCACACAATCGCACAGATACCTAACCCGCGCCCTAACCCTAACTCACCTAGCCCGCCCTAACACTCACATCCACACAATCGCACACTTACCTGAACCCGACCCGTAACATTCCACCACAGCACTGAAAATACCATAGCAACAGAAACGGACAACCAAATTCTTTCCCTAGGAAAACATTCAGGTTTCTGTTGCTTCGATATTTTAAGCTTTCGCTTACATAAGTTCGATCAATCAACGTTTGCTTTTTTAAGCATTTGGTGATCTAATATAGACCCACAATATCAGGTCTATGGGTTATCACATGCTCTAATGTGTTGTACCAGAACAATTTATTATGCAGTTTATTTTAATTTATTTACATTATGGCTGGTAAGCATGTATGCAGCATAAAACATGTGCTCATAATAGCAGGTCCAGCACAGAATAGACAACCAAATGGTAAAGACCTGCAAGTGATGAAGGTATGATAAGTGGTCAAAGGCAAAGACGCCCCATGGTACTGTACATTTTAAAGAGCAATAAGGGTAGTTCAGACCTACAAATGATGTAGAACAGAGAAAACAAGGGCCACAAGACAAAAAAAAATGCCAGAATATTATGACATACAACTTGCCCCATTGCTGTGTCTTTTTTTTAAATCTGATGGACAGCACAATGTTCATTTGAGCCATGCTGTTTTTATGAATAACATATATCTACTTTATATACTGTTGTACCACACCATAACATTCATGACAGTAAATAAATGAATCAGGCACACTCATCCTGCTGTGTCTAACATGATGCAATTAAGTCTAGTGTATTTATGCTTTGTTTCATAAAATGACTTTATGAACATACATATATGTATTTAGTAATAAATGTTTGGTCTGTGGCTGAAAAAAATATGTGAAGTTCTACCTACAATCATAAAATTGCAAATTAAACTTTAGAACATAATGATAAACAAGCAATAAAGCATGACTGGGTAGGCATGACAGGGAAATAGTGGACTGTCCAGGGATGTTATGAGGCTTGAAACTGCATGCATAGGGCCTCGCTACCCGTGGAAGGTCCTTTATTTACTTGTAACACCCATGCAGGAGGACATTATAGCAATTAGAATACAGGCTAGCTTTTACATTTTTTTGTTTGTCTTATTATTAGTATTTACACAATTGTATAAAATTTTTAATGCAAAATAGTTCCTGAGCCTAATTCTTCAAGGTTGCTGTAAGGCTATGTAATTATTGTTGGGTGATGCATTTTGCAAACAAAATATGTTATGCATACATTTTATAGTGTCTACACACACACACACAGAGTCACAGAAGCATAGAGATAGTCTCACATAGACAGAAACTTAAGTGAAAACACTCACAAGCAGATGCACAAATGTTAACAGTCATTACAGATAAATTCTAATGTGCATACCGAGAAAGTGAATGAAGAAATAAGCCTGTCCAAAATGGCTCCCTACTGATCAACAGCTTAACTTCACCTCTCTGAGTGTGAAAAAAAGAAACAGACAGATAAGGGCCAGTAATTCTGCCTGTTTTAGTAAAATTCAGATACTTGCTCGTAAGTATGCCGCCTGGATGTCAGCAAAGAAGAAAATGAGAGAGCCTGAAAGAAAATCATTGAGGGAATATGAAGAGAAAACAATGAGTGGGAAGAAGTGTGCATTTGTTCAGCAAAAAGCAGTTCAAGCAGAGATGGCTTTCAGTAATTTAGAGGAAAAATAAGTCAAATGTGCCTAGACCTGAACGAAATAAATGAAACTTTGAAGGAATATACCAACTTAAAATAACTAAAGACTGGAAAAATGGGCAAAGCTTTTAACAGTTATTCAGATTAACTGATAAAACTGCAAAAATCAAAGGTCAAATGAAGAAAAAGCTGGCTGAGTATGAGACTGCTCAAGAAGAGCTGTTTTAAAAAACGGTAGAGTTAGACGACAGACCACAGAAAGGAAACAGGAGATTTTCTACTGAACCAGAGAAAGCGGAAAGAACAGACTGTACTAATTTTATGAAAGCACAAATAAGTAACTGGACTGGTAATGCACATCAGAATTTATTAATTAAAAGGACATATTGTATGTATGCTTCAAACCTGGCCATGTGAAAGCCACCAAAATTTGTATTAGTAAAGATGCAGTCATACCAGCAGTTTAACCTGGCAAAACTGTGGCAGAAGGGCAAATTATTAAATCCTGGATATACTAGAGTGATGGTGGAAAATGATTATTCACTGTACACCAGGCAGAAGAGAAGCAAATTTATCTCAGAAATCAGGGAATGTAAAGAAATAGGTGTGAGATTCAAGCTGTTGTATCCAGTTGTCTACACAATTTTTTTTTCCTGGAGGATCAAAGTCATGTATTGATGCAGAATGGACTAATGAAATATAAATGTTCATCCAATAAAAAGTGAACCATCAACTAGATGGGGACTCTGTTTTTCATTCTTCTAATCATAAAGCTCATAGAATGACTTTGTACATACAACTTTTCCCAATGTTCCAAAGAAAAATGCTTGAAAGATAGGAAAAAAGCATAGGAGTTTGACTAGAAGAATTCAGAGTACCCTGGATTTGAAGCAGAGTCTAGTGTTGTAAGATGGAGATGACCAGGATGAAGACCAGCAACCCAAATTAGTGAATAAATGTGAGACTATAAAACATCAATCACATTTGTGAAATACGGCTTTACAAGAAAAAGAGGCTGAGGAGGATTGGATTTTTGTTGAGTTTGTTAAACTTGTGGGGACTGACAGGCATACAACCCAGTTCACTGTGTCATTAAAGTTTGGAAAGACACTAAAAGAGAAAAAAAGAGAAATTAACTGTAAGCAAAACAATTTTTGTTCTTATTTCATGAGACAAACTGTATGTTACTTAGTAAAGCATTTTCAGTGAATGTTGTATGTGATAAAGATACTAAAGAAAGCAAGTATTTTTTTTCTTTTATTAATTTAAAAAATATGTAGGCATTACAATGTAAAAAGAGAAGAAAGACTGGACAAAAGCATGTTTAAGTTAAAAGGCTGTAATCCTGGATTGTTGGGTGGGGGTGTAAAACTGAAATGATTATATGATTATAATATATGTAGAGCTGAAATGTCTTATTTCATTTTGCATAAGTGAATGCCTAGATTAATGCCTGTGGAGTAATCTAATGACGTCTGTTTTTTTATTTGTTTGTTTTTGTTTAAGCAAGGGTTTTGCTTTTCTTTTTTTTAATGGGAGACCATAATGAAATTAATAGTTTTTCTTTAGGAAGTAAATGTTCAATGTTACCTGAGAAGTGCATTATGTTCCTGCGTTTCCATGGAAACAAACTGACTAAAGGTAAAAGCAGTAAACCCAGAGATCTAGACATTGTTCACAGAGAGAAATGACAAATTAAAAGGTACAACGACAAGCAGGTCAGTAAAAAATAAAGTCTGGAATTATTGGAAGTGAATAAAAATAGCAGCTCTTCTGGTAACTGACTACTTTAATACATTTACTAGAACAATGTATAATTTAGTTTATTCAAAGATAGGTTAAAGTTTTCTGAAAGCAGATAAGCTGTTTTCATTTCTGGGAGGGGAATAAAGATAAGACAAGAACAGACAGTAATTAATGTAAGTAGGAGCACGGGTTATAACACAGGCTTTTGCATGGATATCCTTACAGGTCAGCTACGTGCTTCTCTAAATATTTTCTCCTCTCCTTTATCTCTTTCTCCCCTAACTTTTGACACTGGCATCACTGAATACTCATACTGTGTAAAAAAACAAATTTTTACTGTTTCCTTCATCCCCCCAGCTGCAGCTTCGTTACTGACATCCATCTTCCTGCCAGTAAACATTCTCGTGGCAATGTATACAATGTGTGGGCACTACAAGAGATCAGTAATAACACCCTTCGTTTTCCTTCTGTTTTGCTGTGGAAATGGTCAAGGACAGCCCTCCTGCAATCCTTACGCCCTGAAAACACCCAGTCTAATTAAATATTCAGAAGTTTCTTACAACTCCTCCTATGCCTGAAATAAAAATGCCAGAGATCATGCAACTGAGGGAACTATTATCTCTCTCCAGCTGCTGGAACTGGACCATTCACTTGCGGAACAGTGGATTACGCTTTTATTGTGGAAATACTTTACATCTCTCTATTTTAGGTACGTTGAAGCAGCAGCCACCATAGCTTTTGCTTACACGTGTTCCTTGTTTTGCAATTTGAATGTGAAGTATGATTTCCCAAATTTCAGTTTGCTGCTATAAAGTGTGTCATGGTTTTAATGTGCAATAAGATTTACAGGTGAAAACTGATGCTAAACAACAGCAATGCAGAACATTAAAAACCTTTTTTTTTTATGTTGTTTCTGTAAGCTTTTATTAGTTAACTTGCTTTTGTTACTGTATGATGACTGGTAATCTTTGTCTGAGTTTACAAGTATACTGAAGTGTCCTCATCAGCATTATAGTGCTGTTGAATTTATTGGTAAGAGGTTCTTTGATGATTTTCTGCTTTGCCGCTCATTAACTGAACTGCCTGTACATGTTTTCCATGTATCAAAATGTTTAAATGTGACTTTGGATTAGATTTTTCTCTGAGGCACAGCAAGTTTTCATGAATACGTTTGTGGCTGTGCAGCTTTCGCCAGGTTTCGCTCTTAGTGAATGCTGATTGCCAACTGTACAGCTTTATGCTGAATGTCGTGATTACTGCCTAATATTTTTGGCATAAAACTGTTTAATGTCAAATCACTGGCAAATTGTTTACGACAGACTATCACTAATGTGTGAGTAGTACTCGACAGAATTGTAGCACATACAGATGCTGTAAATAGAATAATTCTTTAATGTATTCATTTGTATTCACAAGATATTACTTGGTTATTTCAAATGCTACTGTTGGCACCCAAACAGGCATATGTGAATACAGTAGATGTATATAAATATATTAAATGTACTCCATATACATTATTTCAGTTATTAGGCTGTCTACATTGATCAAAATTATCAGATGGATAAGAAATAAGATGAGGTAAATTCTCACCCATAATTCCAAACCTGTGCAGGTAGCAGGATGTAGCAAATTAGCTTTTAGGATCAAATTTCCCATAAGGGTATAAAACTTATCAAATGTGTTATATGTGCTACTACAGTGTCCATGTAGTGGCTACATGTCTGACAAATGACTTTGGGTTCCTATCCAGCCAACACATTTTCAGACTTACAGATCAAAAAATTACAAGTTCACATCAATGTATGTTAAGATAATACCAGCAGCTAAAAAATACTATGCTCACAAGAAGAAATCAAGACACAAGTTATGCAGGCATGTAGCAGTGGCAAAGTATTGTGGAAAGCAGTGGCTAAACCATAGACAACCACACAAACAATATATATATTTTTTGTTGTTGTTGTATCTCCTGACATTACAAAATTCAGGTAAAAAATAATGATGTAAAACTAAAAAGTATTCAGTAAAAAAGAATCAAAAAATAAAAAGAGTTCATAAAATAGAAGTTATGTACTCAGAAATGTTCCATGTGAGTTGTTCATCTTGCCTTCATTCTTAACTGATGGGTTCGGAGCTGATCCCTTGGCTCCGGTACGGCCACATGCAAAGCTCGAGGTCTTCTAGTAGCTTGAGGCCAAACCCCCTATCCTGTGATGCACTGTGAATTACCGCAGATCTTGTTTGCTGCGTATACCATAACCATATATAATATTTATTCCTCTACAGAAGGGAAGAAGACATTGAGCAACCAGGATGAAGCAACATCGAGGTCAACTATCAGCCAGGAGGGAGGGACATAAGAATGAAGGTGAGATGAACAACTCACATGGAACGTTACGCTGAGTACATAACTTCTTAATGTGAAGTTGTTCAATCTCGCCATTCATTCTTAACTGGTGGGTAGCATCCCAAGCACCATCAATCTCGGGTGGCTCACAGGAGTACATTTTTCAGAACCGTGGACCCAAAGGATGCTCTATCCCTAGAGGCCTTATCCACTTTGTAATGAGTGATAAAGGTCTGAGGTTTTGACCAAGTAGCTGCTGCACAAATGTTATCAAGGGGAAGTTTGGCTGAAAACGCAGTGGATGTAGAAACTGCTCTGGTTGAGTGAGCTTTAATCTTGTGTAGCAAGGGCATACTAGCAGCTGAATAGGCAAAAGTGATACAATCAGATAACCATTTAGACAGAGTTGTTTTAGCCACTGGTTTACCTTTTCTGGATTCAGAGAATGAAACAAAAAGCTGGTCTGATTTCCTGAAAAATTTTGTTCTATTCAAATGAAGTCTGAGCTGTCTGTGAACATCAAGTTGGTGCAGCATATACTCTAATATGTTGGAATGATTAGGGAAGAAAACTGGTAACTCAATAACTTGGTTAATATTGGTTTCTGAACAAACTTTGGGCAAAAAAGAAGGATTTGTCCTAGGTGATACTCTGTCAGCATGAAAAATCAAATAAGGAGGGTTGATAGATAAAGCCTGAAGCTCTGACACTCTGCGGGCAGAAGTAATAGCTACCAGAAAAATGGTTTTCCACGACAAATATTTGAGGTCACAAGATGATGCTGGTTCAAAGAGAGGGAGAATCATATGTGAAAGCACAAAATTTAGATTCCATGAAGAATAGGGAGTTTTCACAGGTGATCTCATATGAAATGTCCCCTTGAGAAAAGCTTTGGATAACATGTAGGACATGATATTCAAACCGTCAACTCCAAGTTTAAAATTAGAAATAGTAGCCAACTGAACCCAAACTGTTGCTGCTGCTGCTCCTTTGTTAAAGATCATAGTCAAAAATTCTAATATGGATGTCATGGGGGCTTGGTAAGGATCAATATTATTTTTAGAGGCCCATATGGAAAATCTCTTCCACTTACTAAGATACAATTTTCTAGTGGAGGGCTTGTGAGAAGACAAAAGGATCTGCTTTGTCTCACTGGAAAGGTTATGAAGCCTGGCTATGAGGGGAACTGGAGCAGCCAAGCTGTCAACTTCAATGACTGCAGAGAGTGATAGTCCCCCAACGGGTGTGTCAGGAGGTCTGGAACTGGGTCCAGAATCCAGGGATCCTCCAAGAGATGAGTTTGAAGGAATGGAAACCAAATCTACCAAGGCCAATGAGGGGCTATAAGAATGATGGTCCTTCCCAGGGATTTTGCTTTATGTAGAACCTTGGGTATCAATGGTACTGGTGGAAAAGCATAGAGGAGACCCAGGGGCCAGTCATGTACGAGTGCGTCCCTCAGGGCTTCTCCTGGAGGGGGAATCAGGGCAAAGTAGCTTCTGCATTTTGTGTTGATGTGACTGGCAAAAAGGTCGCAGGAAGGCTGGCGCCATTTGCATAAAATCCTGTCCGCAATATCTTTCTTGAGGGACCACTTGTGTGGCAATAGGATTGCCCTGTTTAGTTTGTCTGCTATCATGTTGGATCTCCCCAGGATGTGCGTTGCCAACAGAAAGCACTGGGAGGAAACAGCCCACTGCCAAACTCTGAGAGCTTCTCAGCAAAGGGGGTAAGATCTGGTTCCCCCTTGTTTGTTCAAATACCGGACTACTGATAATATTGTCTGTCTGAATCGCAACCGTTCCTAGAGGAAGAGAGTTCTGGAAGTACTGCAATGCCAAAAGTACTGCTCTCATCTCCAGGATATTGATATGCAAATGTGACTCCTGATCAGTCCATGTGCCTTGGGCAGTCTTTCCCTGAAAATGCCCCCCCACACACACTCTATCAGGGAAGCGTCCATGGTCACAATGGCTACGGGAGGGGGTAGAACAAAGGAGCGTCCTATGGTGACATGAAGAGATGTCAACCACCACTGGAGGTCTTTCTTGCAAGAGCCTGCAATCAATATTGTGTGGTCCATGGGAAGTTCCTGGTACAACCATTGAGTGAACAACAGCCATTGAAGGATCCGCATATGCATTCTTGCTAATGGTATGTCTAGGATTGCTGCTGCCATCATACCCAATACTTTCAGAACTCCTGAAGCTGGTGCTCTGTCTTTTAATACCAATGTGCTGACATGCTTATGAAGAAGAAGGACCCTTTCCATTGGTAGCCTTAGAGTGGTGGTTGAGGCGTCTAGCTCTGCTCCGATAAAAAATGATATGCTGCGATGGCGACAAGGCAGACTTTTCTGAGTTGACTGTAATGCCTAGATGATTGCAGAGTGACAGAGTGTACTCCCTTGCCTGAATCAGTTGATGCCTGGTGGTGGCGGTAAGGAGCCAATCATCTAGCTATGGGAACACCTGGAATCCTAGATGCGTCAGGTGAACCATGACCACTGCCAAGCATTTGGTGAACATTCTGGGGGCTGTAGTGAGACCAAAGGGCAGGGCTCGAAACTGATAATGACTGGCTCCCAGCCGGAAATGCAGGTGACCTCTGGATGGCCTGGCCATCTTTATGTGGTAGTACACATCCTTGAGATCTATCGAGGACATCCAATTGTCTTTCCCTAAGAAGGGAAGCATAGACTGAAGCATGACCATCCAGAACTTCTCTTTCTTTACATATTGGTTGAGTCTGCTGAGGTCCAAAATGGGTCTCTGGTCCCGTTTTCTTTGGAACCAAAAAGAATCTTGAGTAAGTTCCGGATCCTGTTTGGTCTGCTGGGACTGGCTGGATGACTCTTTTTTGTAGCAACTTTCAGACCTCTACAGTTGCCTGTTCCCTGCAACTGGGTGGAACATCCGGGATTCTCCTTATGGTCAGAGGGGGTGTGGTAAATGGTATGAAGTTTCCTCTGGAAATGACATTTTTTACCCAGCTGTCTTTTGTCATTTTTAGCCAGGCATCTGGGTACAAAGACAAGTGACCCCCGACTGCCTCCAGAGCAGGACAGTTGGGCCTCCTTTCCGGAGCGCTGGTAGGGTTGCCCAGAGAAGTGATCTCTGTCACCCTGGTGTTGCGGACCCCCTCTGCCACGAGGGTGGTGTCTTCCATTATCACCCCCTCCTCTGCCCCTGGAAGGGGGTTCACCACGTGTGTCCAAAAAGCTCCTTGGGCTTTCCGGAACCACATTTTCCCTCCCCTTTGACCTTTGGGATAAGGTTGGGTAGGGGGGGGAAATGGACTCCAACAGCAGACAGAGTCTTTCCCTCCTATTCACACCTGGTCAAGGTTTCCCTCACTTTATGCCCAAAAAGGGATAAGCCATCAAAGGGAGTGTTCACGAAGGATGACTTGAAGGGTTCTGCGAAGGAACACAAGTGCATCCAGGAATGTCTTCTAAGAGAGATTCCTGTACTCACTTCCCTACTCATTCCATGAGCTGCATATGATATGAGACGCATGGATGAGTTGACAATAGAATTTAAGGTAGAAAGCTGGGCAGCAAATTTATCAGATGCTCCCACAGCTACTGTACCCTGAAGAGTATCTCCCAACTCCTTAAGGAGATCTCTTTGCAACCTAGTAAAATGGGTTAAGTAGTTCAGTGAATGGAGAGCAAAAGTCACTGAACTGAACATGCATTTCCCATATCTATCCATAATCCTAGACTCTATTAGGAGGATGGATATGCGAGGAAGTCTCAGACATTTCCTTTTTGGTGGCCGCTGCCACCACCATGGCATCAACAGGAACTCCTTTGGCTAAGAACATTTTGTCTAGTGGGGCTGATATAAATTATTTAGGCCTCCTAGGGGCAGGCTCCATAGACTCCAGTGACTCACACGCCCTTCAAGAAACCAACTGCAAGAGCTCATCAAAGGGCAGAGACACCCAAGAGGTGGAGGGTTGAGACCCAAAAGCCTTCAGGAGAACTGACTCATCCTCAGTAGGATTTTTGGACTGCCAATCACCCCTCTGCCTAAGGATCTCAAGTATCTCAACAAAGGAGATATCCTCAGAGGGAGACCATGGGGACCCTTCTGATTCATACAAGTCAGTATCAGATGTTAAAGACTCCAGTGGGGAGTCCAAGTTTCTCCTCTTGCACAATATCTTCCTAGGAACCTCCTCAGTGGGGGCTTCTGGAGAGGTCTCGGAAGAGCAGGGGCCACCCTGTGGGGCTACCGGGAGCTCTGGGTCTCTACGCTTAGCATGGATCATAGAAGCAGAATACACAGGCGCTTTAGGGGATGAAGAAGCAAGGCCTGAAGTCGAGGATGTCTTGGGAGACAAAGCTCTCCTCATGGCATCGAAGGCAGCACTGCTCCGATGGGAAGGAGTCAACGGATCCGAGGGAACCGTCAAACCTCCCTGCACCAAGGCAGTGGGCTCTGAGCCAGAGGTAGAAGCTGCGCTCATCCAAGCCGAAGCCCCAAGAGGGAGAGTCGGCACCAACAAGTCGGTTCGACTATCCTCTCCGGATCTGACTGGAGAGTGTCGGCTCCTAGAATCCAAGGTCGATGCCAAGGATGTCAGAGTGGATGGAGCCAAGGACAATGGAACTGGTCTCAACCCCAACGGCTCCACGATCAACAGGTCTGATTCTTCTAGCTCCAAAGGGACGGTATGGCTCAGAGGAGGAGTAGACAAAGCAGGAGTAGTGGTCTTCGGCTCCGAAACCGCTTGGGTCCGAGCCGACAACAATTTAGTAAGGCCTGGTGCCTGGAGAAACTTCTGCACTAATCAATCCATATCCAAATCTGAAAGGCTGACAGATGATCTATATGACTGAATAGATGGTGCCGACTGGAGTAATGGTGACTGAGGCACTTCAGATACCAGTTCCAAGGCTGTGGGCGGGCTCCGAACAAAAAAGACAGTTGGCTCTGAAACCTGTGGAGCTGATGTCTCAACAGATCTTTTTGACTTTTTAGATTGTTTGGAGTCCTTAGATTCAACAGATGACTTGGAGGACTCAAAAGATTTTCTAGCCACATCCTGGCCACTCAATGCTTCTTAAAAAGGGTGTTTTAACAAACCCCTGTCCGTTAATTTCCTTTTCCTCTCTAATAGAACCCTGGAAGAAAAGGAATGGCAGACAGCACAAGATTCTTGCAAGTAGACAGCCCCCAAACAATATACACAGGTAACAAGTCCATCAGTAGCTGACATTTTCTGATTACAGTCTGGACATTTTTTAACCGGACTTTGGATGTTTGTCTTTATCATCCACCATGATAACACACTAAACACACGCGGATCAACAATTAGTGTGAAATTATTAACAATAGGTTCTAAACACACGCACACACACGAGCCTGAGATAAAGTATCCAAAAACTGTTATACTACACTATATCCACTATAGAAAAAGCTATCTAAACAACCACACACACAGCCCAAAGATAACTAGGCCAAAAAGCAAGGCCAAATATTTAGAGAGAGTAAATATATGCTAATATAATAAACACACGGGAAGGGAACTGCAATGGAGCTATAAGGGTTAGCTATCTAACTACCTAAGTTCAGAAATTACTAATAGTACATAATAAGTACTATAATAGAAAAAAATTTAAAGTTTACTGGCCCAAGCTTGCACTGGAACCTCCAATCAGATGCCGCGGCAAACTAGATCTGAGGTAATTCACAGTGCATCAAGGGATAGGGGGCTTGGCCTTGAGCTACTGGAAGACCTCGAGCTTTGAATGTGGCCATACCAGAGCTGAGGGATCGGCTCCAAACCCATCAGTTAAGAATGAACGGCGAGATTGAACAACTTCACATTGAAAGATTAAATGCAACAGATGAGAGACAGTTAAAAAGGACATTTCAAGTGCTGTGTTGAAGGCAGTCTTAAAACTGGCAGTGGCTGACCCTAGAAATGTGTGTAAAAAATGCAAAAACACATCAATAATTTTCTAAATTATACAGAAACTTTAATAAAAAGCCAGAATGTAAAAATTAAAAGATACAGTGGCAAAAACAGTCATTGAGGCAAACCGACAAGACATATGTAAAGAATAGTTCAAATGAGAGTAGTAACAGAACAGATGGTAAAAATGGCAGCATGTAAGGTAGTCACTTAAAATGGATTCATTTTACAATGCCAAATTTCCAAAAGATTGAATTTCATATGGCCGAGACAATATGATTGAACTTTCGGAACCTCAACATTGTAAAATAAATCCACAAAAACAAAAAAAAAAAACTTTCTCACCAATACTGCAGGGGGTCAAGCCACTCTGCACCCCCACACCTCCACTACTTAAATATACCAACTCTGAGATTGCACTACAGTGAGGAAAAGGGAAATCTCGCATTCCGCTCTGTATGCAGATCTCCATCCACAATGTTGAAATTCCAAAAGTTCGATCATATGGTCTCGGCCATATGAAATTTGATCTTTTGGAAATTCGGCATTGTGAACTGTTCTCCTTAAAATATATGGTATAACAAGGAAAATAACACAAAGACACTAGAAATTATAGTGCAACTACAGAGACAAGAAAATTTTTCTAAAGGGCCATGGGCTTCAGTGAAAATAATTTCTGAGGAAGACTAAAACAATAGGAAACCAAAGCCAGAGGTGAAGAAATCTGAGACCAACATATACAAAACATATTCAGTTACAATGTTCTTTCACTGCAGAAGAGAGTAAAACAGAACATGAGAAAAAAATTTCAATGTGTTGCAAGGCAAAAAAAAAAAATTACTATGGTGCTCAATGGCCAAAATTTATGTATCATACAAACAGTAGTTTGTGATGTACAACCGTGGTGGTGCAGTAGTAGCGTTGTTGCATCTCAGCAAGAGGTTCTCCCATTCAGTTTTTTGCATGGAGTGTGGGGATTGCCTTTTGTATGGAGTCTGCATGTCCTCCTCGCTGTTGGGTGGCGTTCAAAAGACATGCGTAAATGGGCGTGCCTTCATTGAAGGTTGGACATCGAGCTGGCACCTCGGCGTTCATGAAAAATCTACTGTTAATCATTAGCGGACCGGAGTTCTGCTGTGGCGAACCCTAATCAGGAAAAGCCGAAAGACAAAAACAACAAACAGTAGTTTGTGGTTATGTAACTGTTTTGACCTTGGGTAGCTTCACTTAATTAGATCATTTCATACCTTAATCTTCTATGAAAGCTTGCAACAACTCCTTTCTATACTCAATCAATCAATGTGTGTTTACTGTATTAGCCACTGATGAATATAACCAAATCACTGAACAAAATGTCCTTTCAACTGTACTGTTTAGTCTAACATACTGTGCTCATTACTGTATATTTACTTTTTGCTCCTTTCTTGGCCTTGAAACTATACTTTATTAACCTTTTACTCTGTCTTCTTCTTTTGGCTTTTCTCAGTTAGGGGTCACCACAGCAAAACTCCAGTCCGCTAATGATTGGCAGTAGATTTTTATGGTGCCGAGGTACCAGCCCGACACCCAACCTTCAATGAAGGCACGTCCATTCATGCATGTCTTTTGAACGCCATTCGACCATGGGGAGGACATGCAGACTCCACACAGAAGGCGCTCCAGCCGAGAATTGAATGGGAGAACCTCTTGCTGTGAGGCGACAATGTTACCGCTGCACCACCGTGGCTCCATTAACCTTTGACTCTGTACTGTACTTTATTAACATTTGTATTGTATTTATTTTATTTGCTTTACTAATCTTTGTGGAGCTTTTTTCCCCGGGCCTCCGCTGAAGAAAGGATCCTTGCCCAGTTGGACTTTCCCGGTAAACAAATGTAAAATAAATAAATGAAGTATTAATGAACAGTAAAGAAAATGAATAAAGCAGACAAATATTATGTAAATTACTTAGTGAATTTAAATATCTATGGTGTTGAAAAAGTTGAAGAACTTTCAAGACAAAATGTGCAAAAAAAAAAAAGCAAACGTAACTCCTACAACACATTAACACATTGGAGTGTTCCTTTTCATTTAAAAAAGATGGTCTGAGAAGAATTAGTGGAACTTCAGAAGTCTGACGTAACAGGAAAAAAATACTGGTCCCAATACCTTGGATTTTTTTTATAGTGATACTATCTAAGCTTAAGGGTCCAAGTGAAGTCAAGATTTGTGTAAGCATGACAACAACCACTAAAACTATAGAAAAGGAAAGGCACCTGACGAGTAGTGAATGAAATTATAAGGGACATCATTAGAGCAAAGGTGTTTTGTAAATTGGACATCAGATTAGATTAGCAACAAACTGAAGGCAATCCTACTAGTACATGTATCATAACTTTCTGTATTCTTAGAGACACACAAGAAATAATAGTTAGAATTGGTCCTACTGCTGAAATCTGTCAGTTTACAATATGACAAGTCATGAAAGGAATGTAAAATACCAATAATTGTGCAGGTGACATAGCCTCTGGCAAAGATGAAAAATAATGTGATGAGACACAAACAGTGTTAGACTGAAACAAAACAGCCTTACACTGAATAAGAAAAATGCTAATGTTTCAAGCATATCCTTGAGTTTTATGGCTATATATTTTAGAGTGATAGAACATAAGGCCCAAAGAAGGAGGAAGTAATGCAGTGCAACAATATAGGTAACCAATGCAAAAGATTTTAAAAATATTTTAGGAATAGCTGTTTATACTTCCAACAATAAAAAAGTTTAGTAGAAACAGTACCACTAAGAGAGTTGTTTAGGAAAAGTATTCCATTTATCTAAAGAAGAAAAAGCAAAATGTACTATAAAAAGCTGGAGAAAGAAGTGAGCTCAGGCACCACAATGTCTTATTTTGAGACAGTTTTTCTGGTATTTCTAGTTCTAGATATATGTAAATGTAAGCTCAATAGAAACGCAAGCAGTATTATCCAGATTATTTCTACATGCTGTGGTGTCCCTCCTCTGCCAGTAATCAAGGAGTCTCAATCCTCATCCACAGACACTGTGGTGAGGGATGTTTACTTGGAACAAAAATGGATATATGCAGTATTTTCAGATGCATCTCTCTGCACCAAGCACAATTTCCCTTAAGAGCACACAAGGAACACACTCCTGCCTTGGGGCTGGGTTTCACTCTGTCTCACCAGGCCCCAAATAAAACCCCACACTGACCACTGCTATAGAGTTGAGGTCTAAGCCGAGTGTTCCAAGCCAAGTCCTCCACAACCCTCTCTGTGAAACCAGAAAAGCAATTACAATATCATCACTATGTTATTACTAACATAACCATATTCATGTTATTTCTGATTGGTGTTGGGGGTGACAGTGAGTGTAATTTTTCAGTTTGCCCTTTCTGGTTGAGGGATGTGGTTTGACCCTGCTGCCAGACACATGGGGATGTCTTGGGCAGCATGGGGATTACCAGGTGAGAATGTATTCACAAAGCTGTGATGACTTGCTCATGCATGCACAATAACTCTGCCAGGCAGCAGTGTATAGCAGAAATTAAGACATCTCCAGGGAGGCATTAGACCAGGCATGGGGTGGTTCACATGACTGGGCAGACTAGCCTTCTCCTATTTTATGACTGTTGTCTCTTATCCCTCTTTTCCATTTGAGATTGTCTGTATATGGCACACATGGAAGAGAAAGCAGTAATTGATTGTTCAAAGGGACAACATGGTACTGATATTACATGTGATCGCTGTTAATTCCATTATGTTCATAGGTTGGTACTGGGCTATCTGCCTGAAGGCATATATTAGCCCAGCCACATTGTGCAGTATTCACCGCCCCTTTAGAAGTTCCCTAGACCCTTGTACTAGCAGCTAGTACCCTTGTCCCCTATCTAGTAGTGCTCTTGGTGTGATCCACGGTGTGAACTTTCTGTTACCGATCCACTCATCAAGGTTCCTCTTGAAGAGTGATAGTGAGGGGCTCTGTCTTATGTAGATCGGGACCCTGTTCTATAGTAAGGGAAGTCTCTGCGAAGGGAATCTATCCCTCCAGCATGTTCTATTCATTGTTGTGTTGAGGTTTATATCCCTAGAGTGTGTAGCTCGAGTAGATTTGGTTTTGCTAAGATGGAGCATGTTCAACAATTCTGGGTTGCACATGGCTCTGTACGTTAGACAGAGATCGCCCCTGAGAAAGCGGTATGCAACAGAGAACAGTCTTAGCTTTTTCAATCGTGCTGCATAGGGCAACTGTTTGAGGCCAGTAATCCTCTTGGTTAGGTACCTTTGTGGTCTCTCCAGCTGCTGGAGATGTCTAGCCAGGTACATTCCAATTGGTGCATTGTACTCAATAATGGGCCTGATGAGGGAAGAGTAGAGGGGCACCATTACATCCTTAGATCTTGATGTGAACCCTTTTGTGATCAGATGGGTCGCATAGAAGGATTTTCTAACCACTTTGGCAACATGGTTATCAAAGGAAAGCTGACTATCTACTTGGGTCCCTAGATCCCTTATTTCTTCTTCAGATTTCAGGGGATTACCTCCTATGTTGTAGTTTGCGGGTACTCTGTTTTTTACAAAGGGGATTACTACGCATTTCTTTGCATTTAGCTTGAGACCATGGCTTTGACACCATGCATCAGTCTCATTTAGGCCCTTCTGGAGGTTCTCCATGTCGGCCAGAGACTCTATCATAGCACCCAGTTTGCAGTCGTCCACAAACTTAGTCAGCCACAGCCCTTCCATGCTTGCCTGTACTTCTGAGAAGTATATGCCAAATAGGAGGGGCCCCAGGACAGAGCCCTGAGGCACACCACTCGTTACTGGTCTGGATTCGGACATAGATCCCACTACTCTTACTTTATGGGATCTGTCTGAGAGCCAGTTTGCGATCCATCTTGTGACGTAAGGGTTTATGCCCAGGCTGGTGAGCTTATCAATAATACCTGAATGGGGAATGGTGTCAAATGCTTTAGCAAGGTCAAGGTAAGCCGTGTGTACCTCCTTTCCCTTATCTATAGCCTGAGTAACTGTCTCAAAGAAATCCACCAGGTTCAGGAGGCATGATCTGCCCTTGACGAAGCCGAACTGTGTGGGATCCAGCAACTGGAGGTTCCCAATCTCTCCATTTATGAGTTCCATAATGATTCACTCCATAGCCTTACAGATCCGACTGGTCAGGCTTATTGGTCGGTAGTTCCCAGGGTCAGTTGTGGCCCCCACCCTTGTGTAGCGGGACCACCATTGCCGTGTGCCATTCTATGGGCACATATCCTGTAGAGACTCTGAGACTGAACAGGGTATTAAGATTCGGGGTTAATTCCTTTGGAGTCACAGATGACACAGCCTGGGACACCATCTGGTCCCATGGAGGCAGTGTTTTGAGCTTTAGATAGAGCCTTGTTAACCAACGTATCAGTAATAATTGGACTTACACAATCCCCTAGAATGGTAATAGGCCCTGTAGGTGGTGAGGGGGGGGGGTTTGCACTGAACCTGTCAGCCAAGATGTTGGCAATGTCAGAAGGGTCAGTGTATTTTGTTCCATTAAAACATTAGTTTTCTGTTTCTTTTTTAAGGGAACATCCATCCCCGAAACCTAGGAAGGCCCAGACTCAGAACGGCATTCCACTACAGTAGTAGGAAAAGGTTAAAAGGTAAGATCTCCTTATGTAGCAAGATGATGATAATACCTTGCATCTCCCTCTGCTGAATGTGGCTAAATTTTCTTGGCCAGTGGAATAGAGAATGCACAGAAATGGATGCAACTTTGGTGTGAGCTACTTTCTGTGACCTGTCGATGCTTAGATGTAAATGTTTTGTAACACAAGCACCATGTGAATATTAATGTGCACCTGCAGTTTAAAAACTTGTTTTCTCTGTTATACTTCTCCAACCTCATATGTAAATGGTAAACCATGGTCTGTCACTTAGTGTTCCCATGCATAAGCATCACACCTCCTCCTTCATCTTCTGTCGCTGAACAGTCAATTGGAGTTACAGTGAGGAGTCATCATGTCTACATAAGGAATACATCACCTCAGCATGATACCTGTTAGCTTAGCCTGCCCCTTTCTTCTATTGAAAGCCAGATTCGTTGTTATTCATCAGGCTTCAAAACTTATGCTATTGTAGATGCTATGATATATGAAAGGTGTCTTGTCTGCATAACTAATTGTTCTTTAACTTTAGATAAGGTCTCAGAATCTTTGTCTTTATGCAGTGTTGATGCTATGTGCTGTTTCCACCTTTGCATGCTTGCTTGTACTTAGATGTTACAGCTCAGCTATTTAAACAAATTGTTACAGTTTGCACCCTTTTCTTTTTATACAGCCATAGCCCAGCCCATCCCTGAGATACATATGAGTGGATGTTTGTGTTTAATCCTACTTAAGAGTTGTTGTCATCCCAATTTCTCTGTTGATGTTCCTCTGATGAATGGCCTTTGTATGTATATGTAGATGTATGTGTGTGTGAGTAAGCTTAACTGAACAGCCCATTTACAGATGGTATGCAGAGGGAAGTTCCAAAAACAGAATATGCAGTGTGTAATACATTATCAGTGAAATGTTTCTGTTCATTTAATAATCAGTGTGAGACTATAAATGAAGGCATATGTATGCAATTCTAGTAGAACTGTGTGCAGTTAGTATAAGAGAGATAGAAGTTATAAAACAGATTTCAAAAGCAGTGTAAAGCCAACAAAGAATACTCAGTCAGGATTTGAATGGATTTTTGGTTGTTTTTTTTCTTTATTTTATATTAACAATACATACAACAACAAAATAATGAACTGAGGAGCGAAAATCCAGCATATGCATATCCATTAGTTATTATTTAATACCTTTTTAGGGAAAAAAGTTCATATCAAGCAATAGGAAGTAATGAATCTTAGGCACATGTATTAATTTATACACACACCCTTTTTATGTGCAGCTTATTTACATTTAGACTCACTGGTCCTTGACTTCTGGAAGAAAGTAGTGTTCAGTTAAAAAATAAAATGTGTGTGTATATATATATATATATATATATATATATATATATATATATATATATATATATATATACACACACACACACACACACATATATATATATACACATATATATATATATATATATATATATATATATATATATACATATATATATATATGTACATATATATATATATATATATATATATATATATATATACACATATATATGTACATATATACATATATATACATACATATATACACATATATATGTACATATATACATATATATATATATATATATATATACATATATATATATATATATATATATATATATATATATATACATATATATATATATACATATATATATATATATATATATATATATATATATATATATATATATATTACTTTTATGTGGTAAGAATTACTAAAGGGGATTGCTGCAGATGTCAAGAGTGAGAGAAATGCTAACACTTCCTCTACCTAAGCCCAATATTACTTTCCAGCTAATGGCTCAGTCAATGGAAAGGTTAGCTGCCATTCAAGCGCTGCTGTTGCTATGGTATCCAAGATAAAGCTCACCCTGAGAAATTCCTCAGATGTCAGCTACTGGGATTTGTAAAAGGTAAATACAGATGTCCTTACATTCACTGCTGCAGTATTCCTTACAAATGGGATTCCCTGCCATGAAGCCCACCGACTGGTCAGTTTATCAAAGTCTACCACTGCTTTAAGGTACAGTAAGGTAGGTCTGTTTTTTTATTGTTTTTTTCTGTTTGTTGGCATTCCTATGCTTACTCCTGTTTGCTGGAGTCTTCACAGTTGCAGGTAAGTTTCCTGTTGGGGTTTCGGTTACTTTTTCTGTTTGTTTTGTGCTGTTTGGGGTTAATGTCATCCAGAAAGGGTAAATGCCAGTGTGGGAGGCTGATTCCTCAAAGACTGCCACAATAAGTGTCTTTTTTGCCTAGGTGCTACTCAAGACCATATGTCCTGTACAATTTGTCAGGTGTTTGTCCCCAAAACTCATTGTAGTAGGCTTTTTTCCCTTTCACTGTATATTGAAAACCAGCATCTTAAGCTTCTTGCTGCAGATAGGATGGAACTTCTTGCCCTGAGGGTCAGCCGTCAGGGAAGAAGAAGGTGCATAACGTAAAACTGGAATCTTCTTCTGTCCAGTCTCTGCCAGGAGTTTCTCCCTCCGTTAATATGAACCCGGAGGTTCACCTGATTGTTTTGTCAGATTCTTCTACCACATCTGGGTTGGAGGCTGGTGAGGATCTGTTGGGCAGCATGTCTGATGAGGCTTTGCAGGCGTCCATTTCTGGCGTTAACTGTTTACGAGGGGTCTAGAAGAGTTCTGCAGTCTCTCTAGAGGGAAGAGGTTCCTACTACTGTTGTGGAATGCCGTTCTGAGTCTGGGCCTTCTTAGGTTTCGGGGACAGATGTTCCCTTAAAAAAGAAACAGAAAACTAATCATGTTTCTTCTGCTCCTAGGGATCCACAAAGTGAGTGTCAGGGGTTATTTAATACTTTAGTGTCAATGAGGGATCCTCAAGGGGTTTGGGTTCCTGCTCCTCCTTGGTCCTCTTCTTCCCCTAAAAGGCCCAGAGAACTGAATCATTTTGAGGTGGATTCTGATGATAACTCCCTTGCTTATTCTACCCAGATTCCTTCTCCTTCAGACTATGGGTCTGAGGAGGAGGATTCTTATACTCTAGATACTCCTTCTGAGTAAATTTCCTTTGGGGACACAATCTCTAGGATGATGGAATTTTTTAAGTGGGATTGTGCATGTTTTGGATGATCATAAGAGGTACTATGAGTTACTGCAGATGGAATCCCCTAAACCTGCAGCCATTCCTCCTGTCTTGCCTGCTTTATTGAATGGTTTTTCCAAAGCCTCTAAATCACAAGATTTTTTGTTCCCTGCTCACAAGAAGTCTAATACGTTTTATAGGGTGCCTGATGATTGTTCCTTTTTGTTTAAATGTCCTGCTGCTGACCCCTCTCTGTTGTCCATAACCTCTGATAAGCCATCTCAATTGCTTCATTCATCCAAGTTACTGTCTTCTGATAAAGACTGTAGAACCATGGATAGGCTGGGTTAGAAAGTTTATACTTCAGCTACCCTAGCTTTTAGGGCTATTAATTATCAGACCCATATCTCTAGGTATGTTTTGGCCCTTCTTTCTCAGGCTTGTCAAATTCTTTCTGATCTTTTAGACTTAGAGTAAATTTTCTGCTCTGTCCTTGCTTGGGACTTCCTCTCAGATAGTTTGTCATTCTATCAAATGTAATTATGATACAGCAGATGCCTCTTCTAGGGCTGCTGCTTTTGTTTTGGTTCTGAGGAGATATTCTTGGCTTAGCCTTCAACATTTGCCCGATGATATTAAGGCTAAGTTGATGGATGCTCCTCTGGATAATATTCTTATGTTTGATGAAGTGGCTGCTGGTTTATTCAAGTCTCTTCAGGATAAGAGGAAGGCTTTACAGGAGCTTAAGCATGTCTTTGTCTCTCCTGTGCTGAAATTTCAGTGAAACTACCCTTCTAAGCCAGCCTTTGTTCTTAGGCAATCTCGCCCTCCTTCTAAAGGTAAAAAGGATAGTAAATGAACTCCTGCTACTAAGGCCACTCAGACTGCAGGGATTCTTAAGCCTTCCTTTCCTGACAAACCAGGCGCTGTCTGACTATCTGAAGATACCACATAAAATGGCTACGAACAGAATTTCAAGAAGCTTTATTAATCTCTCTAGCGCCTTGGCCAAATTACTTTCACTGGAGTACAAAAAGCCATTTTCATTCACAGATTAAATAGTCTTCACAATAAATTAATTAACAATTATTGAATTACATACTTCTAAAAAAAAAAAAAAAAAAAATTATTTATATATATTTGTATTATTTGTACTACTTGTATATTCTACTAGAGTACTGACTGTATATTCTTCTAGTTATCACATGCCATGTAAATGGTCCTCTGTACTACTTATAAATGTTAAGAATTGCTTTGTACTGTTTTCATCTAATATTGTATTGTATCATGGAGCTTTTCTCCCCGGGCCTCCGCTGAAAATGGACCTGTGTCCAGTCGGACTTTCCCGGTTAACAAAAATAAAATAAAATAAAATAAAAAATAAAATAATTACATTCTCTATTTATCCCCTTAGGGGCTAGAGTACTATACTTTAAAATATACACTGTTTCTTTATGTAACAATTTATCTTTCAGACTAGTTCCCTCCCTCATACATGAAACTACTTGTTCCAAAGTACAACCTTTCAATACAGCCGCATCACCATTATGAAAATCCATAAAATGAATAGCCAGAGGGCTTTCAGGACATACATTTTTGATATACCTAACATGCTCTTGTAGTCTTACTTTAAAAGCCCACTGGCTTTCTCCAATATAAAATAACTTGCATGGACATTGCAAGGAATATATTATTCCTTGTGTATTGCAATCAAATTTTTGTACGGCTTAAAATTCACATTATTCATTTCAGAAAAAAATATTTCACTAACAGAGGACATATAGAACACTTACCACACCTATATGTGCCATAGTTATTATTAATACCCCCATATCTCACATTAAAACTTGGTAAAACAAATTTATTCTGTACTACAAAATTACCTATATTTCTACCTTTTTTATACAGCATACTAGGAAATCTTTCAATATATTTATATAACTGGTTATCCTGCAATAACATTGGCCAGTAATATTTTACTAATTTTATTATTTCTTCACTCAAAACATTATAGGTGGTAACAAAATACACTTTCCTTTTTTGATTATTCCCCTTTATATGAATATTCGAGAAGTTATTATAAAATCTATCATCCACCCACAGTTCCTTATTATTTTCTGGTTTTAATTTTTTACTTTCATCTATCTATAATTGCCTGACTATCCACCTGTTCTCAGACACATTCCTCTTTCTCTTTGCCTTTCTCTTTCTGTTTGACTCTGAATCTCCCAGGATTCTTGGGTTCTGTCAATCATTCCGCAAGGGTACTTTATGGTCTGGATTTCCCGCCCTCCTTTTATGGGCATTCTTCAGCCTCCTCAGGAACAACTTCCTTTTTTTCCCCAGAGGATCTTCGTGACCTCTTGTCTCAGGGTACTATTCAAGAGGTAGCTGTGTCCCAAAGGGGAAAAGGGTTTTATTCCACAATGTTTCTAGTGCCCAGAAAAGAAGGTACTTGGAGACCTGTTCTAGACCTCTCCCATCTCAACACGTTTCTGAAGGTGACTTCCTTCTGGATGTTGTCCCGTCAGTCCCTTTTTCCCTCTCTTGCTCCCTCAGGCTTTCTGGTGTCTCTGGACCTCAAGGATGCTTATCTCCACATTCCAATCCATCTTCTTTTCAGGAAATGTTTGTGTTTCTCTGTTGCTACCTGGCATTTTCAGTTCTGTGATTTGCCCTTTGGCCTTTCTACTGCTGCAAGGGTATTCACCAAATGCCTCACTCCTGTGATTGCCTTTTGCAGGCTTCAAGGGATACAAATCTTTCCTTATCTGGACAACTGATTCAGGCATCTTCTCCAGAGGTCCTTCTGCAAAATCTTCATTTCATCATTTCTCTTCTTCAGGGCCTGGCATTCACAATAAACTTCAAAAAGTCTTCCCTGACTCCTCCTCAGGATCATGTCCTTCTGAGTTGCAGGATTCAAATGGTGCCAATGCTGGCATCCCTGCCTCCTCCAAAGGCATTAACTCTCATTTCTTTCTTTAAGATTCTTCTTCCTCTGGCCTACAGCTAGAGAGTTTCTGAGAGCTATGGGGTTCATGGCTTCCACCATTCTGATGCTCCCTCTGGCCAAACACCACATGAGGAAGCTCCAGTGCTTTCTTAAGTTGGTGTGGCTTCAGCATGCTCATCCTCCAGACTTTCCTGTTCCTCTTTTCCCATGTCTCAAGAAAGAACTTCTTTGGTGGATTCAGCAGTTGTCTCTAAATCCAGGGCTCTCATTTCAACCTCCTCTTCCCTCTCCAGATCTGCTCACAGATGCTTCAGATGTGGGATGGGAAGCAACGGTGGGCTCTCTGAGGGTTCAGGGAGTGTGGTCGCCTCACCAGTGGAAGGACCACATCAACATCAAAGAGATAAGAGCTTTTATGCTGGCTCTTCAAGCCTTTCATCCTCTTCTCTCTGGGGCCTCTCAAGGTACTGACAGACAATACCACAGTCATGTGGTATATCAACCAACTGGGGGGTATGAGATCTTACTGTCTTTGCCAGCTGACACTTCTTGTATGGGATCTGGCTGTCCAATATTAAGCGACTCTTCAGGCAGTTTATATTCCTTCAGATCAGAACATTGTGGCAGACAATCTGAGAAGGTCCTTCACTCAATCCCATGAATAGATGCTTCACAGGGATGTGTTTCTGGACATTGTTCACCAGTTGGGTACTCCTCAAGTGGATCTCTTTGCCTTCCCACTGAACAGACAACTTCCTCTGTTTTCTGCCAGAGTCCCATGTCCTCTGGTATGGAAGGTGGACACCCTCTCATTTTCTTGGAAGGGGATGATTATTTATATATTACCCCCTCTTCCTCTCATTTTGGCAGTCCTGTTCAAGGTTTAACAGGATGCTCACAAAATCTAGTTGGTGACTCTCTTCTGGTCATGACAGCACTGGTTCCCTCTACTTCTGCATCTTGCCAAGGGCAATCTTCACAGGACTCCTCACAGGTTGGATCGCCTCACACAAGACAAGGGGTCTCTCATCCATCCCCACCTGTCCATGCTTCAACTGACACTGTGGGTGAAAGGGTTTTGATCCCTTTATAGACACCTTTTTTTTTTCTGAGGACGTGCTGCAGGTCCTGCAGGAGGACAGTAAACCTACTACTAGGAAATCCTACTTGTCTAAATGGAAGAGGTTTTCTATTTGGTGTCTTTCTTGTGAGCTGGACCCACTTTCTGTTGTTGTTCCTTTGGTTCTCTCTTATTTGTGTGAGTTGTTCAATGCTGGTTTGGCCTACTCTTCTATTAAGGCCCACTTATCAACTCTTTCTGCTTGTCTGCCTTTAACTCCCCCATTAGCCTCTAGATTTGAGGCTAAGCAATTTCTTCCAGGCGTCCTTAATATTAGACCTCCCAGGAAGCCTGCTCCTTCTCACTGGGAACTTAATTTCGTTTTGGAAAAATTGACTCAGGTTCCTTTTGAGCATGCTGTTTCAGCTTCCTTGCAATATTGTTCTTGGAAGACAGTTCTTTTGTTAGCTCTTACTTCTGCCAGACAGGTGTCTGAGTTGCAAGCCCTTATGGATTGTCCACCTTTTTCTCATATTTCATGAGGACAGGGTGTCCTTGCATACTAAACCTTCTTTCATGCCCAAGGTGGGTAATGAGTTGCCACTTAATCAGTCTATTAATCTGCCTACTTTTATCCCCTCTCCACTATCTGAGAGTGAGAGGGTGCTGCATACCTTAGATGTGCATAGACCACTCAGATTTTATTTGGATAAGACTAAAGCTATCAGAAAATCTTATCAGTTGTTTGTTTCCTTTTATCTTAGGTCTTTATGTTTGGCTGTTTCCAAAGAAACTATTTCCACTCGGATTTCAAAGGCTATTTCCTTTTGTTACACTTTTCATGTCAAGAGCCTTCCTTCTCCTGTAAAGGCTCATTCAACTAGAGCTGTGGCTTCTTTTGGTACTTTTTTTCAAAGGCTTACATGCCAATTCTATTCTTGATGCTGCTACATTACCAGTTGGATGGTATCTCCAGAGCCAGAACTGGTTTTGCTGATGCCATTCTTCATGGCTTCTTAGAGGGCTCTGCTGCTTCCTCCTCCCAAGTTTCTTCTTCAGCTTTGGCACTCTCCCATTTGTAAGGAATACTGCAGCAGTGAATGTAAGAACATAGTACAGTTGCATAAAATCCTACCATAATGGTAGATGTCCTTCCCTTCACCGCTGCAGTATTCACTAGCTCCCTCCATCCCCCTGGCCTTTTTTCCTTCCTGAATGTGCATGTTCTCCTTGGTTTTCCTTGGACTGCTGTTCCTACTGGGGCAATCAGTTCTGAGGATGGTACACCTGAACATTTCCTTTATGCCCTACCCTACACAAAGATTGTATAGGTGATGTTCAGCATACCTTAAAGCAATCACAATGTAAAAATGCACCAATAAGTCCATCTGCTGTGCTGGGTGCCAAAATTCACTGAAAGCAACAAGGTAATTAATAGAACTCTCCTTTATTTGACAAACAAAACCTTTTTTAACCCACGTTAAGTGCTTTCATCTACTCAAATAGACTTCATCAGAACATCTTCATTAAAAACAAGCTGGGTTATATATACACGTCCAACCAATAATATCATTTGATTGACCTTTCAATTAATTGTATTCAAACATTTAAAGTGCACTGTGCTAATACATTCTCTTGCATATTACAAATACATTACATCTTCATAAACTTATTTAAAAACTTGTTTAAAATATAAACATCAATAAAATCACCTTCCTATATTGTTCATCACCAATAATAATCAGTTTTACTTTCCAAAACAGTCTTAATGGAAATACTATTATTTATTCCCGGGTAAACAGAAGCATTTAACAAAATCTGCCATTTGATTTCTTTTTCCCCTAAATTTTTTACTATAATATTGCCGCCCCTAGGGTTAGCCTTTATTTGCTCTAATATTGCAAACTTAAAAGTGTCACAACTTGAACTCATGGCCAGGTGTCTGTATAAAGCATTTTTCATTTCTTTTTTCCTTATACAATAAATACAGGTGGTACAAGCACATAACGTGTTATGTAAGATTTTTGGACGATATATTTATTTTGTGGACTGGAGCTACTAAAGAATTGAGTACATTTCTTGAACATTTGAATTCTAGTAGTGATTATTTGAAATTTACATATCATTTTAATAAAAAGGTATTTCTTACTTAGATACATATATATTTGAAGAAAATGGTAGATTTAAGTCCAAAATATTTAGGAAGGACACCTTTACTAATTCATATATGGAATATTCAAGCTGCCACACTTATAGTCAGAAATGGAGTATAATAAAGGGTCAGTGTATTAGAGCAGCTAGAATGGCATCCGAATATGAAGATATGGTGGAAGAATTAGCTAATATAGGTAATATGTTCAGGAAAAGAGCATATCCCATTGAACTGATAGATAGTACTAAAAAGTATGTGAAAGAAGAATGGGGCAAAAAATATAAACCCTTACTAGGCACTGGGTTAGCTAAGACATCTGATAATAATAACATTAGAGAGAACAAGGAGACAGAAATCAAAGGAGGAAATAGAAATAAATTCCAGAGATCATGTACTTTTAAATTTGGTCCACATGTTAAGGAAATGCAAAGAATAATTGAAAGAAATTGGAATATATTGAAAACTGAAGATACAATATATAAGACCATAGAGGAACATCCGGTGTTTGTTCATAAAACAGGAAAAAACCTGAAGAGTAAATTTGAAAACAAATATACCATCAAAAACAGTAAAGGAAGTGATGGGGGCACTCGTACGTGTGGGCAGTGTAATCAGTGTAGTGCTGTAATGGAAAGTGCATCTCTCACACTAGAAGACACAAATAAAACAGTCGTAAGATTCAAGAATAGTAATTGCCGCACCCAGTATGTGATTTTATCTAGACAAGTGTACGAAATGCCCATGTTATTATGTGGGCAAGACAGAAAGGTGCTTAAGAAATAGAATGTATGATCATTTTTATTGTATAAGGAAAAAAGAAATGAAAAATGCTTTATACAGACACCTGGCCATGAGTTCAAGTTGTGACACTTTTAAATTTGCAATATTAGAGCAAATAAAGGCTAACCCTAGGGGTGGCAATATTAGTAAAAAATTAGGGGAAAAAGAAATCAAATGGCAGATTTTGTTAAATGCTTCTGTTTACCCGGGAATAAATAATAGTATTTCCATTAAGACTGTTTTGGAAAGTAAAACTGATTATTATTAGTGATGAACAATATAGGAAGGTGATTTTATTGATGTTTATATTTTAAACAAGTTTTTAAATAAGTTTATGAAGATGTAATGTATTTGCAATATGCAAGAGAATGTATTAGCACAGTGCACTTTAAATGTTTGAATACAATTAATTAAAAGGTCAATCAAATGATATTATTGGTTGGACGTGTATATATAACCCAGCTTGTTTTTAATGAAGATGTTCTGATGAAGTCTATTTGAGTAGATGAAAGTGCTTTACGTGGGTTAAAAAAGGTTTTGTTTGTCAAATAAAGGAAAGTTCTATTAACTACCTTGTTTCTTTCAGTGAATTTTGGCACCCAGCACAGAGGATGGACTTATTAGTGCATTTATACCTTAAAGAAATGATAGACTTTGGTAAACTGGCTGGTTGGTGGGCCTTACAGCAAGGGAATCACATTTGTAAGGAATACTGCAGCAGTGAAGGCAAGGACATCTACCGTGATGGTAAGATTTTACACAACTGTACTTTTGTCAGTCCAATTAATGTTACACAAACCAAATAAGAAACGCTCTCTTTTTAAATTTTATTTTTTCTCCTGATGCATCAGCAGTGTGGAATGCTAGGGGACACCAAGGATTTGCCCTCGAATAGATGCCAGTAACATCAAACCTACAGATATAGAAAATGAAAAAAACATGAGCAAGATAACTTCTGGGTAATATGGTTTGTAACCAGGGAACTGCACTACTTCGTTCAGCATCACCTCATTTGTCATGAAGACCCTTTTAAGTTGAGCTCTGACAGTTCTTTCCCACTAGAAAAAGTACACATTTGTAGTAGTGACTGGCAATTTGTGATGTTTGATAACCCATTGTGATTTAGACAAGAGAAATGGATACACTTATGGATGCATCAATTACCCCAGATGTGAGACGGAACAATATTCATACTTGAGTCATTGGGTCCTTCTACTTAGGCTGAACTAATTCTACTAATGTTTCTGGGACTTTGAACCAGTACAGTTCTGCCCAACATACCTTTCTCTGGACTTTGTCATCTGCATTCTCAAAGTATAGGAATGATGACTTGGACTCCTTCTTCATCTCTACCTTCTTATTAACTGTCTCACTGCAAACATCAGGTCAGTTGTGCTGTATTCTGATCTGAATAAGAACTGCTCATCTCCCTCATTACATTCTGTTACCCCGCATTTCCATTCATCAGCTCCCATCTCCATAACTTTCATGCAGTGTAACAGGAGTTTGATGCCTCTATTGCTCACAGTTGTGGATGTCCCATTTGTTCTTGTGCACTAGCGCAAGTATGCTTATTCTACAGTCACATGGGATACGCCTTTCTCTACATACTGCTGCAAGTAGCCTCAGAAGCAATTTCTCCCCTATCTCAGACAGCATCTTTAACATATCCGCTGTGACCACAACTGAACCCGCTGCTTTCCCTGACTTGATTTTCTGTAGTGAATTTCTTACTTCCTCCAGGGTGGTATCCTGTTTGTCTTGTATCATAGTGTGTTTCTGGGGCAGTACAGCATCTGTGTGGTTATTGTGATTGCTAAGCTGCTGGAAGTACTCCGATCTGCATTTGATGTCTTGCCGACTGGTGAGTATGTGTTGCTGGCATCCCTTATGACAGGTGGTTGTCTGTCTTCTTTATCTGGATGCATTGGCTTTACAACCTGATGTAGTTTGTCTGTGCCAACTACTGAGTCTCTCTGTAGAAGCTGGTAGAGTGCCTCCAATGCCCTGTTCTCTGCTACTGCTACTCCTTTCTTACCGTCCTGGTTAGGTAACTTCCATTCCTTCCTAGCCTGGGTGGCCTTTTCTATCTCCCACTTTTATCTGCACTCCATGTTTCATTTGCGGACATCCTGGACTGCTGCATTACACAACATGGTTTCCTTATGTACCTTATTTACATACATGGCCAGGCCGCAACTCAATTCTTTAGTCCTCACACATGCTGTTTTGAGGTGCTGCCATTCTTCAAGTAGAACTATTTTCACCCTCTTCTTGGGGTGATGGAGACCTAAGAAATTCCTTGAACTGTCGTACTTTATCTCCAGTCAACTTCCTGGTCTTCACCCTGATCTCTGTTGAACTTAGAGCCCTCTATGGCCACTGCTTGCAGCTTACTGTTGCAACCAGTGGTCTATGCTCTAAACCAACTGTTTCCTGAGGACTGTAGCAACCAGTGGTTTATGCTGTGGGACAACTGTTTCACTGAAGATGACTTTGCAATCTATGATTAAACCCTATCGCCCTTTCCTCACTAGGGGAAGTCTACCTAAGTTGGATATTGGCCACTCTTGTATTGTGATCATGTGACTCTCTTTCTGAACCATGTGTTGGCTGCTATCAAGCCATTTGCCAGACAAAAGTATAGAATGGCCTTTCCCTTACTCCTGTTACCCCACCCATGTGGAGCCAGGCAGTCATCATATCTTGTCTGTCAAGATATCAAGTTACCCATCATCAAAAGTGATTCATGATGTCCTGCTTTATCTAGTAGGTCCTGCAACTGCTGTCTGAATGCACTATTTTCCTCACTATCACAACCCTGCTGTGGGGCATAGGCTGAGATTATGAATACTGTCCTATCATTACACTGGAGTCTGACTGCCATGAGTCTGTCACTTATTCTGATTGTATCTGTCACTGTCTTCTGAAGCCCTCCTCTCACCACAGTTCCCAGATAATTTCTAGGCTGCCCTCATCCTGAGTAGTAGACTCTTGTTCCCAAGCCAAGTGCCTTGGCTCCACTCCCCTTACATCTTGTCTCCTGGAAACACTGGATGTCCATCCTTCTCCTTAGCATGATGTCATCCATTTCCAAACTGTGTCCTATCAGTGAACCTACATTGATTAGCAAGTCACAGTTCATGTTGGACAGGTTTACTGGTTATGCGTCCAGCTGTTGCTCAGCACAGCTACTGAAGGATCATAAGAGGTTACTAGGCTAATGGCCCTGGGGCTCTTACAAGCCTAGGTAAGAGTTTATCCCAAAAAAAGAAACCTCAGTCAGCACCTTTCACCCCTGTCAATGAGGGACACAGGTGGATCCCCTGTGACAAATTTGTGGTTTCACATCCACTCATCAAGGTTGTGCTTGAACAGGGTCAGCGAGGTACTCTGATATCTATGGGAAGTAGCTATTCCTGAGACGGGGCAGCCTTTGGGAGACTAACCTGTCTCTCCAGTGGGTTTTGTTGATGTTGCACATTAGATTTAGGCCTTTCAAGTGGATAATGTGCAAGGAGTTAGACTTTCAGATATGGAGCATCTCTAGTAGGGCAGGGTCCATTATTACCTTGTAGGTGAGACACAGATCACCTCTGAGCTATCTGTATTTTACCAAGTAGAGGGATAGTGATTTGAGCCTGTCCACACAGGACAAGTGTGGGAGGCCATGGATTCTCTTTGTGAGGTACTTCTGTTGGAGCAGGTGTTTGGAGAGGTACATACTAAACATGGCGACATACTAAATTATTGACCTAATAAGGGAGGAGTACAGAGAGGTAATAGCCTCCCCTTTTCTGGATGCAATCCCTTTACTTATGATATGAACCAAGTAAAAGGCTTTTCCGACCACTGCCGCTACATAATGGTCGAATGTGAGATTGCTGTCAACCTGAGTACCTAGGTCTCTCACCACAGGTTGTGTGCTTAGGGGGTTGCCGGTGATGTAGTAATCAGTAGGGGCCATGTTTTTGCAGACTTGTTTGATAACACTTTTTTTTTGCCTTTAACGTGAAGACATGACTTTGGCACCAGTCATTTGTTGCTGTGTGACCCTCTGGCAGTATGCTAACATCATCTGGGGAGTCATTGATACCACCCAACTTACAGTCATCTGCAAACCTGGTCAGCCACAGGCCTTTTGTCTTTGCCTGGACCTCTGAGAAGTAGATGCCAAACAGTGGAAACACCACTTGTGACAGGTCTGGTGTTGGAGGTGGGGGCACCTATTTTGACCTTGTGGGTCCTATCAGTGAGCCAGTTGGCCACCCACCTGATGAAACTGGGATTTATGCGAATACGTATAACGTTTTCAATGATGCCCAAGTGGGGAATTGTGTCAAATGCCTTGGCCAAGTCAAGGTAAGCTGTATGTACTGACTTTCCCTTATCCAGGGCCTTGGTGATAGTCTCAAAGAAGTCAACCAGGTTCAACAGCCAAGATCTGCCTTGACAAATCTGACCTGGGTGGGGTTAAGTGCTTGGAGATTGCATATGTCCTTGTTTATGAGATCCATAATATGTTCCATGGCTTTACAGATCAGACTTGTCAAGCAAGTGGGACAGCAAGTTTCCAGGGTCAGTAGTTGCACCACCTTTGTGCAAGAGGATGACAATGGCAGTTCTCCACTATGCTAGAATGAAGCCTGTACTTAAGCTGTGGTTGAGTAGGGTGCTCAATGACAAAGCTAGTTCTTGCTGGAGATGCTGCAGAATACAGCCTGGGATACTATCAGGTCCCATGGATACTGTGTTATTTGCCTTGGATAGGGCATTTAATATTTGATCTATGGAGATGTGAGGTGTGGGACAAGTATTGGGGGTGTCAAATGGGCCCTTGGAGGATGAAGGGATGGGGGGATCTGGGGGATGAAGTTTGCACTGAACCTATCTGCTAGCAGGTCGGCGAAGTCAACAGGCTCAGTGTAAGTGGTACAGTTAACTACTAATTCTGAACAAACCTGGGCTTTGCCATGGAGGATCCTGACATAACTGAAGAAGGTTTGGTGGTTTCCCTTTGTTTCAGAGGCTAGTTTCAGTTCATACATAATTGGCTTTGGAGGTTTTTCATTAATGATCTAATTTGCTTGTTGAGGCTGAGAAAGTTTTTCCAATTTGGAATTTGTTCCTTTTCACCCTTGAATAACAGTTTCTTCCATTTGTTGTAAAGCCCGTTGATAGAGTATGTCCACTATACAGGTTTGTGTTTCCTTGAGGAGTAGGTTTTAGTTCTGTTGGGTATGGCTGAGTCCATGCAGTTGTACAGGTCCTTGTATACTACACTGGCGTACTGTTCAGCATAGATGTCTGCATCCTCTGAGGGAGATGTGGTGTGAAGTTATTGATACCCACCCTTAGGAGGTTGTAGTCAGCTTTTGAGAAGTTTTTTAGCCTGGTTACAGCTGGGGGGACAGAACCTTCGAACGAGACAGACCGATGGTCTGATCTCACCAGGAAAGAACATACTATGGGACTGATACAGTGGTTGCCCATGTTGGTGAGAACCAAGTCCAGAATGTTATCTCCCCTTGTGGGGGGTGAGACGAGCTGGTCTAGTGTGTTAGAATTGATGAAGTCAAGGAATCGTTTGGTGAGTGCATTAGTGCAGGAATAGTTCACCCAGTCTATGGTGAGGTAGTTGAAGTCCCCAAGGATCAGGGTGTTAGGGGGTATCTTGATGGAGTCAAGTCCAGGTAGTAGGAGTGGGTGTCCTGGGACATGGAGGGGGGTCTGTAGCTGTCTATAATTTGGATGGGTGTCTTGCTAACTGTCAGTTGCACCTAGAGTAGTTTCAGTGCATCATGCTGGCAAACCAGTCTGGAGGTGTGCCTGTCCTTAATGAAGAAAGAGACTGCACCACCCTTAGTCTTCCCAACATCATTTTGGGTCAGAATGTGTGAAATGAGGTATAGCTTGGTAAGGCAGGGATGCTTTCTGGAGCCCTGAACCAAATTTCCATGACCACACAGACATTGGCATCTTCCAGTGCAAGGAGAGTCTCCAGTCAGTGCATTTTCAGGTTAAGGCTGTTAGTGTTACGCGGCATGACCTTCAATTTGCATTTTGACAGATTGCAGGTAACCCAGGCAGGCCAACTGCAAACTGGCCAACCAGTGGCTTATTGGTCTATGGCTCCTGAGTTTTATAGCAGGGGCACATACACATTTTGTGGAGTGCATTCAAGCCTTACCATAATCTGTGTTTTTGGTAGTGGATGAAAAATAATAGCAGTAAGGAGTAGAATTCCTGTTTAACACCTGCAGTTGTTTCCACAAAAAAAAAAGGATGCATGGTAATATCATAAAAGGAAGAATTTTCTTGAAAATATATACTGAGGGGAGAAGATTTTGGAAATATGCAGTTAGTACTACACTCATGAACAAAGGTCACATTATTTCTCTGTAATAATTAGCCAATTCTCACTAGTGATTAGAGACGCTGATGCAAGGTTGTTACAGATGAATTCACAGACCTACAGTAGTATTGCAGAAGAAAGGGGTTTCCAGTGGTGCTTCATACATTGTTAGTTATGCATTCCAGGTGATCAGTATGCCCGAATACACAACATGAATTTCTCAATAAGTGTGCATACTTGGCTTTTTACAGTGATTTTTAAACTGTACCTGGAAGGCACAATGATAATGCTATGTGGTTTAAAGCAGATAGAAGGGGAGTTTTGATGACTGTACTTGAGTATATTTCAAAATTGTATAAAAATGCCTCAGTGTGGTGTGAACAATAGTGTCACCCATAATGTCTTCCATACATTTGGTGACGTGCCTTTTTTGATGTGACTTTCATAAACAGTCTAAATGATACACCTGTAAGGAAACCAGTAATTGATAGTCAGATGGTGTAGTGGAATAGTGATTGCACAAATATAGCTGTCAATTTGTTTTGAGCTACTGTCTTGTGACCTGTCCATTCTTAGATGTAACTGCTTGGTGACACAAGAACTATGTGATTAATTAATGTGTTTTTCAGTTTAAAAACTGATTTCCTAAATGATTATGCTCGTACCTGATCTGATGCTGTTGTTGATATTCCTGTGAATATGCTAAGCCATTATCTGATTTATGGTTCTCATTCATATGCATCACACCTCCTTCATCTTCTGTTGCTGAACAGTCAACTGAAGTTACACTGAGGCGTTGAGATGTCTGCAAATGAATTCCTCTCCTCAGTATGATCCATGTTAGCTCAGCTTGCCTCTTCCTGTACTGAAAGACAGACTCATTGTTATTCATCAGGCTTCACAAGTTATGCAATTGTATGTGCTTAGATAGCTGAAAGATGTGTTATCTGCATAACTGCTCTGGATTCTAACTTTAGAGAATATCTTATAATCTTTGCTTTTATACATTATTGTTGCCATTAGATATTTGTACAATTGCTTGCTTGCCTGTTTTTTGATGTTTCAGCTCAGCTATTTAAAACCCAAAGTTTGCCCTTTGCACCTTTTTTTCAGAAGTCATATTCCACCCCTGTGATACATATCAGTACGCATTTTGTGCATAATTATATAAAGTGTTGTCATCTCATTAGCTTTGTTGATGCTCTTGTGCAAAATGGCCTTTCATGTTTGATCCCTGCTTTAACAGCTAAATTCATATGATTGAAATGCAACAGTCATGATTACAGAAAAATATGACTGTTGTATACAATATACTGTTAGAGGTTGTCTGGTTTATCTAGTTTACTGGGGAAATGTGTAAAATGTTGTATAGCAATGAACAGAAAAAGCTTGTTGTGGCAGCCTGCAATAGAAACCAATTTTGAGATTGAACAAGAGCAGTATGCACACTATTTGGAACAGTGAGAGTAGGGACTGCACAGCAATGAATATATGCATGCAAAAGCAGTAGTACCTACAAACAGGAGGAGACATCAGTGGCATGCCAATGGGATAACAAGGCAGAAGACTGAAATTCTGTTTAAGGCAAATATGAATATTCTTTATGATTACAGTATGAATTTTCAATTATAGCTAAATCTGTAAGTGGTCAAGGTTAATTGTTATCTGTGCATGTTACAGGCATGTTTAGAGGAATACTTAGACACCTTTAAATTAAGGATTGCTAAAAGCATTTCTGTACCATGACTTACAGTGAAAGTGCTATTCTGATGATAAGAGAAAGGAGAGAGATGAGGGAACACTTTTACAGGCACACCCAGCTGACTCCAAGCAACTGTGTTTGTCCACTGTCATTCAAATTAGCTGAACCTTGCAGGGCAGGAAATGTGAACACTAGCTAGCTAACGGTTGGGATATGGGAGGAGTAACTAGAGAAGGAACTGAAACATACCTCCCAACCATACCGATTTACTCGGTTTTTACCGAGTTTTGGGGTCCAAATGAAGGGGTGTCATGATTCCCGAGTGGCACTCCTTCATTTCCGATTTCTCTTTTGTCTTCAATTTTCATGCTGTCGGCGCTGACGTCATCACGTGTGCGATGATGTCAGCGCTGTCAGGGCTACCAGCCAGCTGGAATTGAGCTGAGGGAGCTCACATCATTTCTGGCTGGCCGCAAATGCAAGTGGGAAAGGTTTTATGGGGTATATGCAAGAGAAGAGAAGCTTTATGGAATCACCAGTCACCGTCGGAATTGAGCTGAAGGAGTTCAAATGCAAGCGGGAATAGTTTTATGGAGTGTGGAGCTTTTCAGCAGAACTTGTTTGGCCACAAATACAAAGTTATGGAGCTAATGGCTCTTCTATTTGAAGTAAGGTAGGAAGAACTCTTCCATTTGAGTGGTGTGTGTGTGTGTGTGTGTGTGTGTGTGTGTGTGTGTGTGTGTGTGAGTGAAAATGCCCCCCCATTCAATATACCTGGTGGCTAGAGGTACTCAGGCTCAAACCCTATACCTTCAGTTTCAGTACAGGGTAAAAAAGAGCCTAAAGTCCCTAGCCTCCACCACTTGTGAGCTTTGCCTAGGTTTTTTGCACTAAGACTTCAGACGCTGATTCTTTTTTAACTAGTCTGTCATCTGTTGCACTCTTTTTCAGCAGGACTGTAATGAATATTATCCTCAATATTTAAATGTGTCATTCAGCTACTTAATACCAGATTCTGCTACTTGGTTTTCATTTTACTGATTGCCATACTCTCCTCTCTAATTTGGCCTCTTCTTAAACTCTTCAGAATAAATTCATTTAGTTTACTTTTCTCTGTCTTTACTACTATCTACTCCTCATAATCTGATACAGTTCTGTATATACTTTAAATTCAAAGAATTTCATTTGTGCTAAAGAAATCCTCTCAGGGCATCTCTCCTTCTCATTTCCCCTCAACTTCTTTTTTTTCCCTTATTACCTTCATATCATTTTGCTTCTATGGATATTGAATGTTCATCTTTTTAAATGTCCCATACTTGTTTTTCAGTTATTCCAATATGTCGCATAGTATTTCTTTTTTATTTCAGTTATTTATTTTTTTAATGTGTGATTAAGTTATTCACATATTTATATTGTGCCTGCAAGGCATTTATTCTGCTTGCTTTCCTTCTGATTTCCATTACTTTAAATGTAAGATGTATACACTGTGAAGTCTGCTAATGACAGCATTTCAATTATTTTTGAACATAATAATTTAACTAACCTTGTAGCCTACAACATATCTGTACTTTATATCTTTCCTACTCTTCTGAGTTTGTTGTTTTAACAGAACATTTTCATCAAGTATAACATAACTTAAGTTCTTAAGAAAAGTAACATAATTCATCAAACACAAGTATGTAATTATATTATTTTTATTTTCCATCAGTTTTTTATTACGCTAAAAAGTGTGTGTTTTGGTAGAAGAAATGCTACTCAGCACACACAAGAAGTATATACATTTTTTTTATTCATTGCTTTTGGACCTTCTAACCTCCTCCCTATCTAAGAACATCAAAATTCATTGAAGGCAAATCCATTCATTCACCACTTCTCACATTATTGGAGGATGCATGAGGAAAAGGAGGAAGCTAGCAGTTATGGTCTTCATCTTGTAGGAATCTAGATGACTTTTAATGTTCAACTAACATCATCTGCTGACCTATTCGGTAATGTGAGGCCTGTGGCGCTGATCCTGGGTTAGGTACCATTTCTTTAAGCCTATGATGCTTAGCTAGACTAGGATGATGCATCTATGAGCATTTGTGTTTTGTGTGCATTTATGGCCCTTTCCTTAAACATTGCTGCCATGACTTGAAATCACCTTCTCCCTTCCCCAGGATGGACACATCATTGTAGCACTGATCAATCACTGCTGTCATAGCCTATTTGTTTCCCACAACTTAAGGTTCTGATCAATCATTGGTTAGCTGTGACACAGGCAGAGCTTTATTTTTTTCACGTGAACCATTTCCACATGCATTTCATAAATATGGCTGAGGCAGATAACCAGACCTGCTGATTTCTGTTTCCCTCATTTCTCTTTTATGCACTGGTACTTAACCCCTTTTTAATAACAGAGAATCATCCATGTGACACTGCAATCCCATTTTAAAGGGAATGGATGGATGTGCTTCAGAAAAGCTAAATAATTCCTGAAAGAGGAGCCATTGATGCTAGTGTGTGTGTGTGTGTGTGGGGGGGTCATTATATTCATGCACTCATCACTGGACACAAGTAGCACATGCCCACACACGAACACACAGTTGAGAGCTATAGTGACAACTGAATTTGTATTCCCCAGGTTTTTTGTGCTGAGTTGAGAGCTATAGTGAAAACTGAATTTGTATTCCCCCAGGTTTTTTTCTGCTAAGAGTTGAGAGCTATAGTGTTATTCCCCCATTATTGGCTTTGTTTGTCCAGGTTTTTTGTGCTAAGAGGTTGAGAGCTATGGTGAGAAGTGAAAAATTAATTCACTAAATGATAGCCAGTAAGTTTCAGTCTTCCTATTTTTTAGGAAGTTGCTGATTTAGCATAGTGGTATGTTGCTCTGACTGTAGTGCATAGGGTCCTGGGTTCAAGACTTACTAGTGAAATGCATGGTGGTAACATTTTATTCTAGCAACTTTACAAATTATACATGTTTAAAATGTGTCCCTGGTTTTTGACCCATTGCCCCCCCTCAAAAAAAATGAAACTGAAAATGTGTGAGAAGGTATGCAAGATGCCTATGGATTACACTGCTGTCATTCTATTTATAGTGTGGGTGTGGAAGTAGACTTTTATGATGGAAAATGTTCTAAATGGGCAGTTTTGGCATTATTGGTTCATACGTTTTGTTTCATTGCCTACAGTACAGTCTACTGGAAAAATGTTTAAACAATATATTTAAAATGCACTCTGTCTAACAAGTGTGCTGTATTATACAAGGAATATAATTTAATAAAGTCAGGAAGGTGCATAAAATAAAATAACACATGTATGTTTCTTGTTTTGTGTGCAAGGGGCTAATGATATGAAAACAGCCCAAAGGTAATCTTTATCCACCACTGGCCAGATGCATTTTTTTTGGCTGTGGTCTGGGTTTCAATTCTGTTTCAATGAATGTAAGTTTCAAGGGCAGACAAGTTTTAATGCCAAGTCTATTTTCATTGTGAGACAGTATTGCTTTTACCAGATGTGTATTAGTGTCTGTGCATTGTTGTGCTGTAAAAATGAAATCCAAATAATCATTGTAGAAGTAAAGCAGTATGCACACATTAGTGTTTATGGTAAATGGGGCAAAATAGCCAGGTAAGGAGACATCGGAGTGGCTGCTGGGGGGACTCTGGTGCCATATTTTGGTTGCCTGTTCTTCAGTTGTGTTTGAAAGTTGGTATCCCACAATTCCATTGGAGTGGGTGGGGTTACATAATTATGTATGCAAATCAGATGTTAATCAGCATACCGATTTGTACCTATTTTTCATAGGCCTTGTCCAGATTTTTGATGTTTCCAGGTTGAGAGGTATGAACTGAAACAGATCAAAGTTGAATGTCTAAAAAAAAAGTCTGTTATCTCAGCAATGAGCTGGCAGTTCTGGATGCTTTTTTCACAAAATGTGTAACACCAGCAGGAAACACTTTCGTAAGAGGCACTGCATAACAGTAAATTATATTTTTACTGAGGCTTCTCAAGCTTAGAATGGAAGAATGGAGAACAGCAGCTAACTGAATGGAACTTCCATGTGACAGTTCGGCTACGGGCATTCTATTCTCAGAAACAGTGGACTGACAGTGTATCATGGGGAAGATTTTTCTTTAGAAGAAAACAAGCTCTCATCAGGATGTCTGCCCCCCCAAGGAGGGCAGTCAGGGTTACAAACTGAATAAAATTTGTAATGACTGCCTCTGTCTGGTACATACAGGTTTGCAATGAGCCAAACTTAAGGAAAAGTTAAAAATATATCTTTTTTTTATTTTTTTCCATAGTTGTCCTTTAATTTTAAGTTAGTTAATGTCTGTGGGAACAGTTAACAATTTTGGACACCTGTTCATATCAGAAGGGTTAAACTTTATTATTTTAAGACATGCATAGTTTTGTGTTTGATTTAAGTTAATAGGTTATGGTGGTGTTCTGGGGTGAGTTTGATTTTTTTGATTGAGGGTTTTCTTTAAAACAAAAAAGTTTTGTAAAATGTGACATAGCAACTGTATAAATGATCAACTTGCCAAACATCAGTGGGTACATGAAACACAAAAGCTGGAAACAGGCATTTAAAAAACAATCATATATAATGGGTGGGAATAATAAATTCTAATCATAATGACTACACTAAACACATTATCTTGGAACATGAGTGGCCTCACATGTACAGACAAAAAGGTAACAGTAATGAATAATCTTAAGAAACACAGAGAGCAAATAGCAATACTACAGGAGACACATTTGGAAAGAAGTGAGCATATGAATTTGATAAAGGGTTTCAGAATGGATATTCAGAAAAGTGCCAGGGACAAAAAGAGGAGTACTTATACTTATTGCTAGGTAAAAAAGATAGTAATAGAAGATCTGTGGTAGTATGGTGCTACTGGTAAGAGAGGAAGATTAGACTGGGGTGAATTTCTATTTCACCTAAGACTGTTATTATGGAATTTAAGAAATTTTGGGAGAAATAATCAGCTTTCATCAGGGATTTTTTTTCTTTGTTGCTGTACTCCCTACTGTGGCTAACTTGCTCACAAGTCAAAAGTATAAAGCAAAAAATGCAACCCCTACTAACAATGTTCACCATTATGTAATGCCTCAACCTAAAACTGTAAAAGATGTGTTCAGTCTATGTAAATATGTTAAATCTTAAGCTTCAATGCTATGTTACTAGTCAATGTTAAGTTTGGTACTATGTAAATTTGAATGCTTCTCTACAAACCTTATATTTTGCTTAAAATTTAACTGTGGAGCTTTTCTCCCAGGGCCTCCATTGAAAATGGACATGCATCCAGTCGGACTTTCCCAGTCAACAAATGTAAAATAAATAAATAAATAATGACTACATATGTGGACTGTAACTTGATTTGCAATAGTGAGGATGTATGTGGGGGGGGGGGCAAGAAGGGAAAATATAACAAAAAGAGGGTAGATTTCTAAAGAAATTATTTGGTATGGAAGATGCAAATTCAGTAGTAGGAACTCAGAGAAAATTTACATATTATTCACCAAGGTACAATAACTTGGCTAGACTAGACAAAAATATATTTCACAAGAACATGTGCTTTTAATTGAAAGCTTTGAAACACAATCAAGTAACTATTTCAGATCATGCACTAACAACAACTAAAACAAACATGCAGGGTAATGAAGTACACCTACCAGTTAAAAATGAGAAATTTAAGGAATCAGTGGAGGAAATTGTTCAAGATCATTAGGGAAGATGAAAATGTCTTCAGAAGTTATAGCTACTCAGTGGGATAAAATGAAATTGGACTTTTAAAAAGTAAAAAAATAAAAAGGGGTATGATCAGGAAGTAAGAATTATTTAGAGGGGCTAGCAAAGGTTAAAGTGCTGCAGAATAAGGGGCATCTCACAGAACAAAAGAGGTGCAAATGCAGAGTGCTAAAGATACACTTGGGGGGGGGGGACTGTCTAAAATGCAAGATTTTAGAAAGTTTTCTGTTATGAAACTGTTTTGATAACTCCAGAGACAAAAACTTTTAGCACAACAAACAGGCAACAGAAAATAGAAAAAGTTGTTGCCAAACTTATAATGCCTACAGCAAGAAAAACAACCTAAAATGCTGTAGAGGTATTACAGATAATTTGTAAATTTTATGAAAATGTATGCAAAGCAGGGGAATGTGGAAATCAATAAAAACAAAGAATTAGATATGCCAAGGTTAGAGGTAAATGAAACTCAACAATTAACAGTTAAGACTGGAGTAGATGAGAAAATAATGTTGACATAACCAATCTGCAGAAAAGTCTCAAGGAATAGTTGGGATTTCAGTGGAAGTTTGGTGGGAAGAAAGTGATAAAGATCTGGAAAGTTTTGCTTACCAGTATTTTAAAATGGAAGGGAAGCACTAGCATCCTGGAAGAAAGCTGTAGTGGCTGTAATACCTACAGACAGTAAAGACCCATCAGAACCAGCCTCATATAAGTCCATTTTAATTTGAAATCATAATTATAAAGTGTTCATGTCTAAGCATGGCAAAAGTGTTGCCAAAATTGATGGCTATGAATCAATGTGGTTTTGGGAAGGGGAGGCAAACACTTGACAATATTAATACAACAATAATGATCCAGAGAGAAGCAAAATGTAAGAAAATATTGCTGTTATTGGGGAAACTTGATGCAAAGAATGCATTCAACAGAGTAAGCTGGGATTTTATCAGCAGGGTAATGGGAGCATTTGCATTTCCTGATACAATAATAAGATTAGTTAGGAAGATGTATGAGGGATCAGAGGCAAAAACTGAAGTGAGAGGATTCCTCTTTGTCAAGCTGTGTCTGAAGAAAGGAACCAGGCAAAGGTGCCCACTTTCCCCATGGTTATTTGCATTATATTTAGAGCCAATGACAAAGAAAATAAGGGACTCAGAAATTTAAGGATATAATTGGTATAGTAATCAGAAAAAGTTGTCTGTTTGCAGATTATGTTATTTTGTACCTGATAAAACAAGAAAAGGCATCTCAGTGTTGAAACTGCCTCAGAATGTTCCTCAAGTATTTTTGGGATGTAAAATTAATGAAGACAAAATAAAGTTTATGGTTGTAAACTATGTATCCATACATGAATTGGTTCAGCAATACCCATATTTATGGGGACATGATAAAGTCAAGTATGCAGGAGTATGAGCCAAAAGGATTTTGTTATGGCAGCTAAGGATATGTAGGAAGAGACTAAAAAGACAGAAGAAAAACTGAGAAACTGGAAGATCTTGTTTACGGATATGGATTGCAAGATACAAGTAGTGAAAATGTTTTTAGTGCCCTTAGTCTTATATACAGGTTAGGCATGTGTTTATCAACCAGAGGATAAGTTGTGGACAGTAATTAATAAAAGTTGAAGGATTTTATCTGGGAAGGAAAGAGAGCAAAGGTTAAGTGGGATAAGTTAATCCTTCCACTATAACAAGGTGGTTTAGGATTACCTGATTTCAAGTTATATTTTAAAGCTACAAAGTTAAGGCTCATATACATAGTACAAGCAGAAAGGTATAATTCACAGTAGAAAGGGATGATGATGAAGTGGTAGAAAATTTAAGAAATAAGGAGAGAGTGGGATTTTGGGTTAAAATCCTTAAGGAGTATATCAACAGCCATACAGAATATTATATCCAAAAAGTGGCAGAAAATATTCTAAGAACTAAGCCAACATAAGGGAGAAATGAGATTCTGTTGATAGGGATTATTGCAATTAGTGGTACATAAAATAGGCAAGAATGGACTAGAATTTACTGGAAAAAATTACTGGCAAAGTAACCAAGTATTGGGAACAAATAACTAGACAGGGAAAGGTAACAGAATGGGACGAGGCCAATAAGACATTTTAGAGACTGTCTTGCCCATCAGGGATTGATAGAGTATAGAGATATTGGCAATAATGAGTTTGAGTAAATGCTCATATACAAGCAATTCAAGGTTTTTTTTGGAAGCTGTTAACTGTATTTACATGACAGAAAATAGATGCATCCTAATATATGTAATGTCTGAATCATATTAGCCAAAGTTTTTGATTTAAATGAATGTTAGAACTTATTTTTCTCTCCTCTTGATTTCTAACATCAAGATTATTTGAATGCTATTTGAATACAAGTGTTTTATATTACACGGATGTATATAGTAGTATGAACAGTTTTAAAAAAAAAAAAAAAAAAAAAGGTTTATTTTAGTTTATATGATGCTGTTTTACCAAATGTGTAGTCTTGTCTTGCTAGATAATTGAACTGAAAACTGTTAACTTCAGTTAAATATAACTAGTATTAAATTGATAAGGTGGTAGCTGACGTACTGCTGCTTAGGGTAGGGGTTAACTTGAGTGGTAAATACTACTCTAAGTTGGAGTTTACAACTCCAGGCTGGATGCAAGGTTTAATCCTTACATTATTTTCACTTGTTCATTGTTATTTGTATATAGTTTTGACATCCACAATATATTTTGTACATTCATTGTCACTACAAACAAAATTGAATCCTATACGAAATCCCATAAGAGATTCAATAAATACAGCTATATTTAAAGGTATACCTAAAGGAGGAGATGTAACATTACTTATCTTGTTATTTGTTATTTTGATCATAAGATTCTTAAGTTTTAAAAATGCCAAATGACATCTTTAAAAGGAATTTCTTTAAACATTAATGGATTGAATAATCCATGTAAAAGGGCAAGCCTAATAAGATACATTAATTTACATAAGGCCAACTTAGTCTTCCTACAAGAAACCCATCTCTTGAAAAAAGATATTGACAAACTAGCCACAAACAAATATACAGTATTGGTTAGTTCAAAGCACACTCAGAAAAAAAAGAGGAGTGGCTATTTTATGGAATAAAAGTATGCCCATTACTAAAACCATTAAGTCTTATCAGGATGACAAAGGAATGTTTTGTATGGTTACAATACAAATTAATGGGAAGACTTACACTTTAATTAATGTATATTGGATACCTGGAATTGGTATTAATACAGTGAAACATCATCTTGATAAGATCATATCATTCTCTATAGGAGATATTATTTTAGCTGGTGACTTTAATTGTATACTACATGAAAGTGATACTACCACTATAGGAAAGAGAAGAATTACATCTAATGCAAAACATTTAAAGGATTTTGCTAATTCTTATCATTTGAATGATATTAATAATCAGATAGATTCAAAATCATTACCATACACCTTTTTTTCTAACAGATACAAAACTTATTCAAAAATAGATAGGGTCTTTATTTCTAACCAGATGGTAACAGATTTAATTAATTCCAAAATCATTTCATGCCCTATATCTGATCATAATTCAATTGTTTTTGAATTCATGATAAAAATACTCATAATGTTCAGATCAAAAGGATACCAGCATACTTAACTCAACTAAAAGACTATAAATAATATATACTTTCAGAAGTAAAACATTTTTTAGACATAAATAACACTCCTGAAGTCTCCATTGTTTATGTTTGGGATGCCTTAAAATCATATCTACATGGACAAAGTATCAGATGGTATAATAATAAAAGGAAATCTTGGGATAATGAATTGTTAGATATTCAAAGTAAATTAGACTCTTATAAACATAATAATAAAGAAAATATTATGGACAAGAAAGTTATTGAAGAAATAAACAAACTAAATGAGAAATACAAAGAAATTTTAACTCATAAAGTTAAAATAACTTTAGAGAAATACAAGTTTTTGTCTTATTCAATAAGCCCCAAATACTTACATAGACTTAAAAATAAAACAAAAAGGTTGAATAAACAAAACCATATCAAAGAAATATTTTCTCTAAGGACAAAGAAGAATGTTTCTAGTATACCAGAAATACTAGATGAATTTAGAAATCACTTTCACAAAATTAACCATAATAATATTAACATGGAACCTAAAGATAAAATAAAGGAGTTTATAACCACAAATATGAATAAAAAGCTTAATAAACAACAGATTAAACTATTGGACAAGAGTATTTCATATACAGAAGTTATTACACAAATAAATAAGCTGAAATCAAACAAAGCACCGGGTAATGATGGTATTATACCAGAGATATATAAAATCCTTTCTAAAAATACATATTCATTAATACATAAGGTTTTTATTTTGGCCCAAACTGAGTTAATAACCCCCCCCATCTTGGCAATATACATTTATTTCACCAATTTTAAAACCTAATAAAGATCCAACTAGATGTTCTTCATATCGGCCCATCTCATTACTTAATGTTGATTATAAAATGTTTATGAATATCTTTGCTGATAGATTGAAGACAATCATTCCCGGCATTATAGATATAGATCAGACAGGCTTCATTGTAAATAGAAATACTTTTGATAATATAAGAAGAACTTTAACATTAATAGATTTTGCAAATAGGAAAAAGAAAGATTTAACACTTATTAGTCTTGATATAAGTTCAGCATTTGATTCAGTAAGTTGGGACTATCTGTTTACCTTAATGAAGTGCACAAACTTCTCGGATGCATTTGTAAATCTAATTGAACATTTATACAAAGGAACGTTGGCTTATATTAAGGTAGGAACATATGTTTCACAAAAAATACCCATTCTTAAAGGTACAAAACAAGGATGTCCACTTTCTCCGCTATTATTCACTTTAGTAATGGAGCCTTGGGCTAATTTAATCAGAAACAGTACTGACATAGAGGGTTTTGAAATAGATGAAAATACAACATCCAAAATTCAACTTTTTGCAGATGATGTTCTAATTACATCAGCAGGATCTAATTCTTCTATACAGTCTCTATTTGATAACATGATGAATTTTAAAAGTATTTCTGGTTTAATATTCAATGAAGAAAAAACTAAAATACTACCTATATATACATGAAAAATATTCTCATTAGTGATTTTACTAAATATGTACCCAATTCAGGTCAGATAACTTATTTAGGTATAATACTATCTAAAGATATTAAATCTATTATATATAATAATTATAATACCTGTTTTCTTAATATACAAAATCTTTTTAATACCTGGAATAATATGTTTTTTACTATGGAGGAGAGACTTACAATTATTAAAATGATAATATTCCCCAAGATTTTATACTTAATACAATCAATAATACTTCAACCTACAAAAATAATTATTAAGAAACTGAACACACTAATGTTAAATTTCTTATGGGCAACTAATAGACCTAGGATTGCATTAAAGAAACATACTAATAGCTGGTCTCAAGGGGGTATTTCTTTTCCAGACTTTAATTTATATACTATCTCTTCTATTGTAAAAGTTATTACTTTATTAATAGATCAGTCATATGTCACAAAATGGAAAGATTATTGGGAGCTAATTAGTATACACTTCATGAAAATCTCCTTAACACATAAAAATATGATTGTAAATAACTCCATGTTATGGTTACTAAAGGAATTTTGTACTTCACCTATTACACCTAAACATATGGTTTGTTACCCATTAAATATTATTATTAGTTATCGTAACTTTATATTCATGCACCCTAAGTATAGGGAATGGAATTTTATTGTATTTCCTATAATGTATACTCAGGGTATGCTTTTGTCATCTACTTCTGAAGGAACTCATTTAGCTATAGATAATGATCTAAAGTACTGGTATCAGTTGATATCTGATAATAAAGTTAAAATCTAGATTTCTTAAAACAAGAATTTGATCTAAGAGAAACTTGCTGGTTAGAGGTTCAGACCTTTAGACAACATCTCATTAATAAAATAGATTTAATGTCTATAACTGTTAAAGAATCTATTCCAACACTGATTGATTACTTGATATTAAATTTACAACATAAAGTTTCTGATAAAGGTAAACTTTCATACATACATAAAGTTATCAGACAAGAAACTTTTTACAATGTAGATTCATACTGGAATTATTTCACTTCTATTAATGGGGACCCACCAAATCAACAAGATAAACAATATATATTGGAATCTGCTTATAGAACTACGTCTTCCATTGTCTGGAGACTTTATACATGGAAATTTTTACATAGATCTTTTTATACACCTTTGATGATGAATAAAATAAATAATAAAGATAATCTATGTAAGAGATGTAATGTAGAAATTAATGCTGACTGGGCTCATATGTTTTATGACTGTATAAAATTGAAAGAATACTGGAAGTCAATTAATGAATTTTGCAGGCTCTTTTTACAGATAATTTCATTATTTCTAAATCTCTTATATTATTCAACACACCTGTACCTCAAAGTGTTAAAAAGGTTAAGCTTCCCTTGTTATGGTCTATTCTAGCAGTGGCTAGGAAAATAATAACTAGAAATTGGATTTCAGATACACCTCCTTCGTTCAATGAATTTAAAAATGTTATGAATATAGTGTGCCATATGGAAATAAACACAGTTAGGATTAGAACAAATAGAAAAACATCTTATTTTATTGTATGGGATAATTTACAAAATGTGTTAAAAAAATTTAATTTCAATAGCATGGTATTTTAGTTTAATTAATTGATCTGATTGTAGTGGATGTCTTTGTAAATACTTTAGTTGTTTTGTTGAATATTATAATAATACCTATGTTTAATTACTTGTATAAAATTGTTATGATATTTCTCTTATATGTTAAAACAATAAACCTGTTTTGAAAAAAAAAAAAAAAGCAAATACTAGAAAACAGAAATCAGAGTCTACACTGACTGTATTTAAAATAGTGAATATCATATCAAAGGTAAAAGAGCTGAAGGTGGGAAGTTTAAAAAGGGTAGGAGCAAATTACACAGAAAAAAATGGAAATTGTGGGAGCAATAAATGCAAAATAATGTTCATGAAGAGGAGTGGGGTATGTGGCATTTAATGTTTGTAACTTTGAACATGTTAACATGGTTTGCTTGTTTTATATAAATGTATGTCTGCCTACATCTTAAGTGATATTTCAGTAAAGGTGCTAAAATAAAAGAAAAACTATATCAGCAATAACAGTAATACACATACAATGCAAAGCTCTACAGCTCACACACAAACACACTCTCACTCTGCCTCTGTCTCTCTCACAAACAGACAAAGGCTCAAACACAAACAAATACAGGTCACTCTAACTGCTACTGGTGCTGCTGTTACGTGCATCTTTTTAAGACCTATGCTTAGTGAGGGGAGGGGAAATGGCAGGTACTTGAATACTGCTGCTGAAACTTTCATTATTTCAGTTTTATTGTTATTTTTAATTTATTTCTTTAATTTTTCACTCTCAGTAAGTGCTACATTTCAGCTACATTTAACAAGCATAAGGTAAATGGGTGTCACTTCTTTTTCTTCTGGACATGCTTTACTGCACTTTTTCATAGACAGTACAAGGCTACCAAGCATTATGACCATGCATACCTTGCCAGTACCCTCCCTCATGCCACACCTCCTCTCTCAATCAGGGTCATACCAGTCAATCCCAGTCATCTGGATTAGGTTTAAAAGATGATTTTGAGTCATACTGCTTAATATGCAAGGGAAGCTTATTCCAGATGTTTGGGAGATGCTAAGTTATAAACCTGTTTCAGCACCATATTTTACTTTTTCACTAGTGAATATATAGGCCCCTGGTTCTTGTACTGGTAGAGGTATTAGAATTGCAAATATAAAGGGAATCTAGGGTAACCAGGTCTTTAATTGTGTGGAAAGTAAGACTTAGATCTACACTCAATACTCAACAAGACACTGAATAAAGAAATAGAGCTGCAAACTTTCCCTGGAAGCTCAGGGAGTTTAAGCCTGTGGTCATTCAGGTCAAGATCCATTGGACTCTAATTGATATGTTTAGGAGATGCATTCTGAAGGGGGCATTTCAGTCATGATTTGTCTTATCAATGTCAACTATGAGGGAGTGATTACCACTTCAAACCTTGATGACACAATTTTCAGATAAGGAGTTATCAACCCAAGTTCCTAGATCACTGGTTACATTTTTATTTTGCAGTGCTGTCCTGTTTATCAAATTTTATAAAAAATGGAGATGTCTGCCAAAAGTGATGATACTACACTCTTTAGCATTTAGTTTGAGTAATTTTTAGTACACCAAGAATTTATTAGAGATATTTTAATATCATGCCGTATGTTAATTTAACAAAATTCCCTCCCTCTCCTCCTTTATTGGCTGTTGTCAAGAAGTACAAAGGTATCATTTTAAATTATTTAAACTTTAAAATCAACTGTTAAAATTAACAACAACAACAAAAAGAAATGCAAATTCTTCAGACACTTAGTTTTGTTGTTGGATGGCCTACAACTATCTCAAAGCAGCAGCATTACACAAGAAAAAAAAAAGAAAGAAAGGAAAAAAGACTTGGAGGCACTATAAATTATTCAGACTCTTAGCCCTATTGTTGAAAGGCCTCAAACTGCCTTAAAACAACCACAACTCATGAACTTGCCTGACTCTCACTCCTCTCACAAAAAACAGAGTTTAATTCCAACAGTTAGACCCATTAAATGATAAAGTGCAGTGCAGTGCAGCTGTTAACTATTGACAACAGGCTTAAATATCTTAAACAGATGCAGAGTGATAAAATGAACTTACAGTGATAGAGAAATGAACATTCTTCAACTAGCTTTATTGTTAAATGGCCCTTAACTATATCAAACCAACTTCAGCAGTTTAATTAAAAACAAAGAACATGGTGAAATACTTTGGTACATTACCATGAAGCAGAATCTTCTATTTTCTTGTAAGACATTCATTCCCCAGTAGTGTATCATTTAAGGTTAATTGCATTTTCTAAATAAAATGATGTATGTATGTTTTTAAATTTAGATAGCAGTACATGCATAATGCTAGAAATGCAATGTTTTACAACATAGGAAGCCATCAGTGCTTTGTGTTCCTAACCCAAATGATCCACATAAATGCTGAATCCCTTATTCTAAAAACATCTCAGAAATGCAGTATCTAAAGGATAATCTGTGTGTATCAAAAGAAGGTGGACACCTGCTGGAAGATAATCTTGATCACGTGATATTTTCTACCCAGCAGCTTCTCATTGTTTCTTCAGTCCGGTCATTGATCAGTAGATGCATACTGAGCACCTTTAAAGTTAATCCCACAACAGCTACTGCATCATGAAGGAATATCTATGTGTTGCAAGATAGCAACTCAACTCTGCTAATGCTGATGTGGACTCCTTAAGCCAGCATATAATTAAATAAAGTGGTGTTATACGTTTCTTGCAAAGACCTTTTTAATATCATGAATCACTGAACATTTTTGTAATGCTAAACTTCTGATTCCCTTTGTTTGCTGATCCTTCATTTAACTGATTTAAGGTTTATCAGATAATCACAGGGGATAAAGTTGTACAGTCCATGCATTTCCAAAGACCCTCTGGCTTAACTGTAATTATCCTTGGTGCATAGTCATTTATTGCCTTTTATCTTCATTTCAATGACTACAAACCAATTTGCTTGTATACAACCAAATTCACAGTATCTGGGTGAACCTCTGGTTCAGATAATTATGGCTTAACAAGGAATACAATTCATGCATATGTTAAACTTGAGTATTCTGGAAGCTTTGATTTTAGTTTGTTTCATTTGGCTGTATTCTTTCCAGACTCATTTTGCAGTTGTACTAAAGATGACTCTGGCTGCTTCTACCAGCCCTTTAAAGCTAACCATACTCTATCCAAAATTTAGAAAAGTGATGGTGGAGAGGTAGAGAAGCTTCAAGACTAGGTGACATAATAGAAGGACTATAACACAAAACATATGTCTACAGCAATAGTCCAGTGATACAAAGAAAATAATGGGAGAAAAAAAGAGACTGTGCTAATGAAACCTTTTCCAATGTTTCAACAGAAAATGCTTGAGAGAGAGAAAAAAGTACAAGAGTTGACTTTAAGAACTGGGAGTACATTTGGAAATTATACAGAGACTGGATTTGGGAGACTGAGGTCAACAGGAATAAAATTAGCAACTCGGAAATTGACAAATAAATGTAGGATTACAAAACAATAACTATATTTGTGAAACATGACGGCACAAGAAAACCCAGAAATATTGGACATTTCTGACTTTGTTAAATACCAAGGGGAGTCTAAATCATATGTCCTACTTCATGGCATTAATGTTTGGAAAAACATTTAGGAGGGAGGAGAGGAAGGAAAGTGTTAATTGTAAGTAAAACAAAATTTTGTTCTTAATAGTAGTGTTTTTATAATGCATGACAATCTGCATTCTATAAACTAAAGTTTTCTCAGTTATTTTTGTGTAATGGGAATACTAAAGTAAACAGGTGCCACTGCTTTTTCCTTCTTTCATTCTCCTTGTTCAGTTTTAAGAACTGTAGGCACTGCAATGTAAAAAAAAAAAAGAAGAGTCTGGTCAAAACAGCAGGATACATGAAAAATGAATGTACTTTTTTCACTCTTGCATAGGGGAATGACTGGATTAAGACCCTTGGTTTGATCTATTAACAAGTTTTAAGAGAAAGTAAATAAATAAAAAAGAACATTGTCTTGCAAATAAATGAGTGCTTGTAGATGCAACTCTGTATCTGGTTCTCGTGTCTAAATGGAGACAATATGATAAAGAGCAATAAAAACAAAACACATATTTCTAATGGCTTTGTTTCAATGGCTAAGAGGTAATGTTTTCCGAAAGCATTCAAGAGATTTCCCAATCTGGGAGAGTAATAAAGATATGACAAAACAAACAGCACTTAGTAAAAGTACAGGCTGTATCATATGTCGTAGAATGGATAACCTTCCTTTTAGGTTAACCCAAGTCTAAAGAGTGGCTGTCAGTTTTGTAGTACTAAGAGGCTACTGGCAAGGGAGGAGGATTATACTGGCATTTTTATTTTATTGAGCTCCAATAGTAACAGAAGAGGATAAAAAAGATAATAATGGTAGATTTATAGTACTAAGATGCTACTGGTAAGGGAAGAGGATTACACCGGCATGTATTTATATGCCACCTAAAATGGCTGTAAAAGAGCTTAAGAAAATTCTGGGAGAAATAAACCGCTTTCAGTAGGGAATATTACTTATAGGTGGGGGCTGGAATTTGATTTTGCAGCTGTGAACATGTACCTGGGGGTGCAGAAGGGAAAATATAACAAAGGAGGGTAGATTAATGAAGTAATTTATGAAAATATTTGGCTTGGAAGATGTGAATTCAGTAGTAGGAGTTCAAAGTGAATTTACATATTATTCCCCAAGATACAAAAACTGGTCTAGACTAGACAGAACATATATTAAACAGGAACATGTGAATTTAACTGAAAGTGTTGATACACATCCAATAACTATTTTATATCATGCACCAATGATAAAAAATAAAAATGCAGGGTCATAAAATAAAAATGGGACACTGGAGCTTTCCCACCTATCTGTTGAAATAGTGGAATTTAAAGAACAGTTAGTGGAAATTATTTGGAAATTATTAGAGAAGATAGAAATTTCTTCTGAAAATACAGCTAGGAAGTGGGATAAAATTGAAGTGGAGTTTAAAAATAGGGTGGAAATGAAAGAAAGAGATATGATTAAGAAGTAAGAATTATTTAGAGGGACTGACAAAGGTAAAAGTATTGTAGAATGGGGGAAATCTCACAGAACAAGAAGAGAAGCAACTGCAGAATACTAAACAGAAAAGAAGGAATTACCTTGATAACATGCATGAGTTTAGAATGATTGCTGTTAGGCAACTGCTTTTGATAATAACTCTGCAGCACAAAGAACTTTTAGCACAACAACTCAGGCAACAGAACGTTGAAAGGGTTGTCATCAAGCTTAGGAAGCCTATAACATGGAAGATAACAGGTGATCCTGTGCAGGTACTAGAAATATTTTGAAAACTGAAAGTCTGTATAAAGCAGAGAAATATTGATATCAAGAAAAGGTACAAATTGAAATGTTTATGGAAGAGTTAAATATACCAAGGTTAGATAAGGCTCGATTACTAGCAGTTAGGATAGGAGGAGATGAAATAAACATGGTGATGTATAATCAATCCATAAGAACGTCCTCAGGAATATTTGGTATTCCTGTGACAATTTTGAAGCTACAAGGGAAAAACTGACAAAGATCTGGAAGGTTTTAACAGTATTTTAATAGGAGAAGAAGCACCAACATCCTGAAAGAAAGTGATTGTGGCTGTGATACTTAAAGAGGGCAAAGACCCATCAGATCCAGTTTCATACAGGCCCATTTCAAGCCTAAACCATAATTATAAAGTATTTATGTCTATAATTGCTACAAGAATGGCAAAGGTGATGCCAAAATTGACTGATATGGATCATTATGGTTTTGTGGTGTGAAGGCAACTATATGACAACATTAACAGAACACTAATGATCCAGAGGGAAGCAGAATGTAAGAAAATACCATTACTGTTGGTATGTCTTGATGCAGAGAAAGCATTTGACAGAGTAAGCTGGGAGTGTGTGAGCAAGACAATGCAACCATTTACATTTCCTGATAAAATTATAAGGTTGATTAGGAGAATATGCGAGGGATCGGAGGTGAAAATTAAAGTGGGTGGGTTCCTCTCAGATAAATTCTGTTTAAGCAGAGGAATCAGACAGTGGTGCCCTCTTTCCCATTTGCTATTTGCATTATATTTAGAGCTACTGGTAAAGAAAATAAGGGAATCAGAAATTCAATGATATACTTGGTATGGTAGTCAAGAAAACTGTGTCTGTTTGTAGATGATATTATTTTATACCTGATAAAAGCAAAAAAAGGACATTTAAGTGTTGTGGAATATTTTGAGACCGTTTTAAATCTTTGCAGGATACAAACACTAAAACAAAGGCAATAGCTGTAACCACATAGGAATTGGTTCAGCAATATCAATATTTATGGGGACATGATAACATGAAGTACTTAAGAGTACAGATTAAAAAGGACTCTGGTGTGGCAGCCAAGGATATGTGGGAAGAGACTAAAAAGAAAATATAACAGCTGAGAATTTGGAAGCTCTGTTTTATGGACATGGATAGCAAGATACAAGCAGTTAAAATGTTTTTAGTCTTTTTAGTTTCATACACAGGTCAGGCATATTTTTATAAACCAGAGGAGATGTGGATAGTAATTAATAAACAGCTGAATTATTTCATCTGGGAGGGGAAGACTGCAAGTGTCAAGTGTTATAAGCTGATTCTTCCAATAGAATAAGGCAGTCTGGGATTATCTGATGTGAAGTAGTATTTCAGATCTATACAGTTAAGGCTCCTATATATATCACAAGCAGAATCCTATAATTCAGAGTGGAAAGGGATGATAATGAAACGGGGGGGGGGGACTCCAGATCCTTAAGGAGAATAACAATAATCAGATAGAATATTACATTCATAAAGCAGAAAGTATTCTAAGAACTAAGACAACACTGTGAGAAAGGGGACCTGGTGAATGAAACAGAGTATCAGGAAGCAAGGTGGACTGCAGAGTTAACAGCACATAGATTCCCAGGACTGAATGATGTCATTCCCCTTAAGCCAGCCATAAAGAAAAGCAGATAAATTACTTATTTTAATTGGTTATTTACTATTTAAACTGCTAGATTTTTTTAGTTAATTGCCTGAAGAAGGGCATTAGTCTGAAAGCACTTACACATCATTGTTGGTGCTCTGATTTTATGTTGTTTTATGCTGTTTAGTGATTAAACCTTGGACTTCACTTCGTGGTGGTTGTTTTCACTTTTACTGCTCAATTTGCTTTTTGTGAGCAGCATTACCTAAGGTAAGGTTATTCTCTATCTCTGGTTTGGATTTTTGCTGCTGTTAATAACCTTAGACATGATGGAGTCCATTGGTGCACCTGGAGTTGAAAAACGGTGTCAGCATTACCTGGGCAGTAAAAGTAAAAAGGAACTTTTTTTCTTACAGTAATCCTTTATTAGAATTGGATTTACTATCCACAATGATACAACATTCTGAGCCAGTAGTAAGTACAAATAATTCTTTGATTTTTGGAAAGTTATTGAATACTTTAGTGAACAAACTGAGCAAATTAAAATGACTGCAGTTGCAGCATTACCATTTTGAAGCTTGTTTAAAGTTTGGTCTGGTTCCAAGAGGTATGAGGGTATTGTGCATGCCCACACAAGGGGATGCTTACCCAGAACTGATGGCAAAATGGCAACAAATAAATATAGAGACAGGCTATGCATACATGTGGTTGCTAATAGATTTTTTTGCACCACAAGAGAAAATTTTGATAGAAGAAATTAATGAATTACAAAAACGTCTTGACAAAGAATATAGGGAAGAAGTTTACACCAAACAGAATGGATGAAGCTTTTTGCTCACTAACTGTTTTCAACAGTAAACTTCAGCAAACCAAAACAACAAAGTTAAATAGAGACTTTAATGACTTCTCAACAGGTCAGATATTTATCTGGCCAAGAGAAAACTGCAATAATACAGAAAACTGAGCACTTGACTTGGCTCAGAAAGAAGAAAGTTATTCATCCTATTTGAAACTGAGACATAACAGCTTTTGAACCAATAGGGAACCTCCCAGTGAGGTGAGGTGGTACACTGAGGTGAACAACCAACCAGATGAACTCAGTGTCAACCAGGAAGATGGCGGAAACCAAACGGCAGCCACCATGGCTGTTGTTTTAGCTAGAATGGAGGGCATCAGCCCTCTTGTAACAAAAGATAACAACCAGAATTCAAGGAGAGACATTGGTTCAGTTAATGTTAATGCATTAACTACAAGGAACACTAATACAGAATCTACGGGCACTTTAGAAATGGGGGAGGGCTCCATACAACTGGGGACGAGACCTGTTTGCATAACAGAGAACAGTCAGCATTCTTTTTTTTTTACCAGCTCCCACCAAGAAGAAAAATTAATGGAGGAGATCACAGCAAGACATGAGAGAAGTGAAAAAGAGAAGGACTTCTCAGAGACTGATGATGATGTTAATACTGTATATAATTTATCTGACTATGTCCTATCTGAAACTGAAAGGTATGCATTGAACAAAGGGCTTATTTTTGTTCCTAGTAACTACAGCAATTTTAGTGATGTCATATTGGACTTGATGTTTGGCAGGAATGTTATGCTAAAGCACATGTTTGGGAATGAAAATACTAACCAAGTAACTTTAAGACAACCTAGTACATTTGTCTCTTTATTTAATTCTACGATAAATACCTTTATCAAAGTATGTGAACAGGAAATTGGAGGTTATCTACAAGGTAATTATAATAAGAAGTTCTTTAACCTAACACTAACACAGAGGGGAGCATTAACTTCCTTACAACAGAATACATAAATCATTATTAAATCTGCTGATAAAGGAGGTGCAGTAGTTATAATGAACAGAGATTTTTAATACACTAAATTAAGTGAAATGTTATGGATACAACAACATTCATACAAATGTCACCTATTGTTGTTAATAATGTTATTTCTAGAATTAGAAAATGTTTAGAAGTCTTAAAAGATGAAGGACTGATGGATATGGATTTATATAAGTTCTTGAATATAGAAAATCCTGTTATTCCTATTTTTAAGGCCTTACCTAAAATACACAAAGACATGACCCCCCCCCCCCCCCCATTAAGGCCAATAGTATCAGGCAGGGGATGGATGACGGAAAACATCTCAATTTGGGTAGAATGTACTTTGAGATCAGTACTAACACAAGTTACATACATCTTAAAAGATACAGGTGACTTTTTAATGAGTCTAAGTGAGTTTATTAGGCATACAAAAGTAAGGAAGATGTATATAATGGTAACATTAGATGTAAATAATATCTTTACTGTGATCAGCAATGAGTATGATTTAACAGCTTTGTCTAGATTAATTTCTGATGTGTATATATTTGATACTGACAAGAATAGACTTATTTTAGAGATGCTTAGACTTATTTTGGAGTGTAATGTTTTTCTTTGTCAAAAGAAGCATTATCGCCAGGTACAAGGGATTGCCATAGGCACCACTTGTGCCAACACATATGCCAATTTAGTCATGGCATTTTGGGAGCAACATCATGTCTTAGGAAAATATCATGGTTGGTTTAATAATATTTGTTTTTATAAATGCTTTGTACATTACATCTTCCTGTTGTGGGATGGTGAACAGCGAGAACATGTAGCCTTTATAGAATACTTAGAATCCACCACATCTTTTTTAGGATTTTCCATGAAATCATCCAGGATTCAGTTGGATTTTTTAAATGTAAGAGTTATACAAAATGAAGACGGTTTTAAAACTACACTCTATAGAAAAGATTGCTGGAAAAACAATTTATTAACATATGACAGCATGCACCCAAGATTCAGCTTTGACAACATAGTGGTAGGACAGTTGGGCAGGGTGTCAAGGTTATGAACAAATGAGGACATGTTTGAGATGGAATTGGATAATTTAAAACACAATTTTACTGAGAGAGGATATAAACAACACGAGGTAGAGGGAGTAGTCCAGAAAAGAGTAGGTCAATGGAAGGATAAGATGCAGCCATGGTTAACATGTGACCGAGAGGAAAATGTTATGAATAACAATTCTGCATGACAGGAGAATAAAATAAGACCGATGTTTACTTACAGCAACAATATACATGGGGTATGTGATATAGTGAGGAAAAATTGGAAAATCCTTCTTACAGATGAAAAGATAAAGTTATAGGGTAAGAACCAATGTTTGGTTTTAGAAGGAATAAGAACCTAAAAGACTTATGTCATGAAATTAATAAAAAGATGCAGGTTAAATCTAGATTTAAAGGGACTAGACCCTGTGGTATCTGTAAGGCATATCCTCACATAAACACATATACCACATTCACACACCCCATTACTAATGGAGTGTATCATTTCCATACATATGCCAGTTGCAAGACTATGAACATGATATATTTAGCTACCTGTAGATTATGTGCATGATTTTATGTAGGGAAGACAAATTGTATGTTAAAAAGTTGAATATTAAACCATTTGTCTGCAATAAGGCTACATAATGAGCATAACGCCTTGTATCAACACACACATCAGTTTCCAGGACATGATTTTACGTTTTCAGTAATACACAGCATACACAAGATTTTTAGGGGGGGGGGCCTGGTGAATGGAACAGAGTATCAGAAAGCAAGGTGGATTATAGAGTTAACAGCACATAGATTCCCAGGACTGAATGATGTCATTCCCCTTAAGCCAGCCCTAAAGAAAAGGTGGATAAATTACTGATATTAATTGGTTATTTGCTACTTAAACTGCTAGATTTTTTAGTTAATTGTCTGAAGAAGGGCAGTAGCCTGAAAGTGCTTACACATCATTGTTGCAGCTCTGATTTTATGTTGTTTAGTGATTAAACCTTGGACTTTACTTTGTGGTGGTTGTTGCCATTTTTACTGCTCAATTTGCTTTTTGTGGGCAACATTACCTTTGGTAAGATTATTCTCTATCTCTGGTTTCAACACTGGAATGGAGAAAGGAGATTCTGCTGATAGGGATGACTGCAATTAGGGATACAGACAATAGGCAAGAAAGGCCTGGAATGTATTGGCGAAAACTAGCAAAAGATCCACGGTATTGGGAGCAAATAATTACAGAGGGAAAGGTAGTAGAATGGGAAGACTCCAATAATTTAGCTGGACTGCAGGCTAAAAGTTGCTTTCCCTATCAAGGACTGTTATCAGAGTATAGGCAAAGAGAAAAAAATGGGGAGACCCTATGTGTAAGACCAGCAATAACAGAGTTTTTAGTAAAATCTAGAAGAGAAGCTGCTGTTTAAAAAGGAATAATTTGTAGACTGCATAAAAAGATACTGCATGATAACTATAAGAATCAATCAAAGGAGGTTATAAAGGATTGGGAAATGAGATTGGATAAGCAATTCACAAAGAAACAATGAGGGATATATGTGTCTCTCCCAAATATGCAACATCATCTAGAAGATTTAGGATCTTTGCTTGTACGTGTTTACATAGGTATTTTTATACCCAAAGTAGACTCCAAGGAAATTTTCCTCAGGTAGATAGCAAATGTTAGAAGTGTGATGGGGAAGAAAGAGGTAATTGGGAATATATTTTCTGGGAGTATAATGAGTTGGCAGACTTTAAAAATTCCATGCAGACTATTCTTTCAGAAATACTGATGAGAAAATTGGTATGACTAAGGAAATTATTTTTTTGTGTTATGATACAGAATTGGAACTGCCTAGTAAGGCCTTGCTAAGTCCAGTTATGATGGCTGCCAAAAAAGTAATTGCTAGGAAATGGAAATCAAAGTCTATACAAACTGTACTAGAAGTAGTGAATATAGTAACAGGGATACAACAACTGGAAATGAGATCTTCAGAAGAGGATAGGAGCAAAATTTTATAGAAAAAAATGGAAATTGTGGGAGCAGTATATGCAGAAAAGGAATGAGGTTTAAATAAGGCAAGATTTGAATGAGCTATGAAATGTTTGATAGTGACTGGAATGATGACAGGTGATGTAGAATGTTTGCAACTAAAATTATGTCAATATGGTTTGTTTTCATTTATATAAATGTATAGCAGTCTGTGTCACAAGTGACAATTTAATAAAGATGTTTCTTGTTTAATAAAAAAATCCATAAAATCTCTTCAACTTAAAAGATTCTTCCACACCACGACTTAAAATTGCATTATCAAATGAAAATTATACATTCAAAACAAAAGTGTCTTAATGATAACTTTTTTTTCCCTTAAATAACTTTTAAAATGTACTCCTACTTTAAAACCAAGAGTTGAGCAGGCATATAACAATATTTATTTTAATTTTTACAATTCAATAATACATCTCTGTACCTTCCCCCTTTCATTACTTCAACGCATAAGAAAAAAATCTTAAAATTTGTACACACTGTAGTACATTTATATAATGCACTTACTTTGCTTTTGTTCCTAATACCATTCAAGTGTACATACATCCTACCATTTAACAGCCATTCTGTCTTGCCTATATAAAATGCTGGACACACTGTGCATGAAACATCATAAAGTATGGAGCATGTAAAGATTTCACGTGAACTGTATGTTCTATCTGCATTAACATAGAAAATATCTTTGCATCTAAAACATACTTAAACATGTTACAATGAAACATTTAAATGCTTTCCTAGCTTCTTTTTAGTTGTCATTTAAACAGGCCTTTAACATTGTTACCACACTTATTAACAGAAACCAGTAGTAGCTGTTGATCCACTTTTTTAAAATATACTCTTTCACAGCTAAAATGCAGCAATTCCTTCTTAAGATCTTTCTATCTATTCCCTGTCTACAGCATATGCTAAAGTCATGGCAGTTTTCCAATTAATTTCACCCTTTTTATTTTTATTTTAATGTTTTTTTCAAACCTCACTTGTATTTGTTCATAAGCTTCTAAAGTCACTCTATTTGTATTGATAAGATTCTTCATCCTTACCATCGGATTATTTACTAAGTACCTTTTTAACATAAAAAGATACATAGTTTCAAAATAAAAGTTAGAATTACTTCTCTTATTTTTATATGTGACACTTGTCCATAACAAATTGCTATCACTTCATTTATGAACATAAATGTCATAAACATTATCTCTTTATTATTCTCACTTGTAAAATCCAAAATCTGCAGTACCACTGACATTTTAAAAATCTTTTGACCCATGCTGTTCTCCTTCCCAGATTAAAAATATGTTTTGATGGACTTATAAAGGTTACCACAAAGTGTTCACACTTAGTGTAACCTTTCTGAGTGAACAGACAGCACAAACTCTGTTAGGGATAGTTTTGAATTCAGAAAGTGTACACTTTGTAGTAAACGTTATGAATACTCAGTCATCGATACAAGTTTACATTCTTAAATGACTCAGGATTATAAAATGTATACTTCTTCCCACTCAGCCAATACCAAGTTTGTGCAATTTAGAGCTCTGAATTCAACCACTCGACATAAGTACTTTTTACTGCACCATATATCTGCTATAACTGACAGCATTTTTTTATAGATTATGAAGCTTTTCTCTTTATGTATCTGATGCAAACAGCCAACATGGACAAATTGAATATCTCATCTACCAAAAGAAATCAATGAGCAATAAATATATCCTGAAGTACAAATGAGCCTGCTTTTGAAATGAACATATACTGAACACCTTTCATTATTTACTTTATTAGGTGAGGTGATTGGCTGCAAAAGGTGTTCTTCAATTTAATGTCCCCTATAATAATGCCAAAGATTAAGGACTCCCAAACAAATCTCTAGGAAACATCACAATGTTAGAATTATGGAAAAATGCATTCTTGTATTCATTGTCTTCATACTTTTTTGTTTTGTGTTTTTGTTATAACCACATAGTCAGCTGAGCATTAAGTGGGCTGATTTTCCTTGTTTTGTTCTTAATTGCATAAAAACCGACAGGTCGACAGACAAACACACACACACACTAAGATTTAATACTGAAAATGTTGAAAGGCAAACACTGTTCAGAACTCACCTCCAAATTCAGAGGTCTTCCTGAATTTGAATAGTCCCATTCTTTTCCTTTGATGCTTTTCAACTTGCAGGAGGACCTTCAAGTAAATTTCGGGAAGCACTTTTAAATTAAGTGATGATTTTTTTTTTCAAATAATGGTTCTTCAGCACTTACACCTACATGAATTGACATAAAACATCCAAATCTCTTGACAGCCCACTGTTCTGGGGCCACAGTAGATTGGGATCTCCTTTTTATATTATCCCACTAGAGTTACCTTTTAATATTAAAAAAAAAAACAAAATCATGCCTCCCTTTTCCTTCTGGTTTCTTTTACCACTTGCATCTTAAAAGAACTGGTCAGGAAAGTAATAATATCATTCTAAGCATCTACAACTATGTTTAGACAGCATAATATACTATGTAGTAGAAACAATAACATATTTGCTACTCTTCTCAAGCACACCAAGTTTCCTATTTCTCTGTAGTCAGGAGATCACCAAACAAGGTACACACAGTGATCTGTAGCAGATGTAAGTGCAAGATGCCAGTTTAAAAAATGTCCCATCTGTTTTTGAAATGATAAATACTGAAAGCAAAAAAAAAAGCCATAGCTAGGACAAACTGCCATGCTGTTCTCACATAACATTTCTTCAGCCCAAAAACACACCAACTGCTTTCATAATCCATCTCTGTGTTATGCAACTTCCCTACTTAATGACATTTATTTGTTTTGTTTGCACTGTAAACAGAATTCAATCCTTCCTTCCAGATAGAAGGGCATATAGCTGATACAGCAGTCAGCAACTGAGTCCTGAGCATATTCATGAGTAACTTACAGGTTTCACTCCTGTCTTTGGGTGGAGCAGGCATCAGAATAAGGATCTAATATGATCAATGGAGCCACAGGACCACCAGGGGACATTTATGGATCATGTACTTCTTACAAATCCATTAAAAAAAAAGAAAAAGAAAGCAGGTTGTTAAAAACCTCCTCCTAAGAATGAGCACATAATTTTAATCCACTGTAGTGACAGACACTATATGTTGATGTTTGGAAAGTGACTGCAAACATCTAAAGAAATCCCAATCCCTCCACACCACATGCTCCACAGACCTCAACCTCATTACCACAATCAACAGAACATGCTGGAAGGACAGGTTCATAACCCAGAGACTGACCATGCTATGGAATAGACTTCCCATACATGCCAAGCAGAGCACCTCACTGGCCCTCTTCAAGAGAAATTTTGATGAGTGGATGGGAAATAGAAAATTCACCCCGGGGATCACTCCAGTGGCTCTACTTGACAGAGGCACTAGGAACTAAGGTCGGGTGGCACGATGCCAGGGTCATCCTATGGGCTAGGCTTATAAAGGCTCTAGGGCCATTAGCCTAGTACACACTCGCAGAATTTCCTGCACATGTAGCTAGATCTGGAGATGTCTCCCACTAAGACTGCCTGTACCCCCCAGAAGACTACTATAACACTCTACTGTTATTCTCATACCCTCCACTTTTGTATTGATTTTTAGCTATCCTCTCCTCATGCCCTATTCCCTGGTATCCCTATCTCTGTGGTTCACTAACTATCTGGTATAATATGTGGTGCATGTAACTGACTTAATTACTCTACATGCCACATTTACCTTTCTGTACAATAGGCTAATATGTTTTTGCTGGTTTAATTTCTCTTAATTTTGGAGAAAAAGTGATGAATTACACTTAAATAATGACGATGGTTAGAGCTAGAGTGCTTTTACTTTAGAAAACTGCATATTCACTCATGTTTTGTTATTTTGTCAATGTCTCAAGTTAATAATACTAATATATGAAAACTGTCCTCAAATATTTCTGGATTTTTACCTGATTCTATTGGGATTTGTCCCTTTTTTGGTAGAAGCTATGGGTAGGTGCATGTGTGTGTGTAACACGTAGGTAGGTAGCCATACCTCTCAACTGTCCATATTTTTGGTTTGTTCCTCATAAAAAGGACTGTTAAGTCACTAAACAATGAAAGACTTTTGAATTTCAGACTTCATATCCTTTAGAAAAATGTATACTAAGACAAATTCTGTTATTCTAGCCTTTTTTCTAAGTTCATGACTGCAATATTTATAATCTGTCCCTATTTATTTTAGGCTTTGTCCAGATTTCTTGCACTAAGAGGTTGATGTGTCTGTGTGTGAGAGTGAAATGCTCTAGACAGAGATAGCAGGTGGTTAGTAATTTGCTTACTGTATCTTAGTTACAGGAAGCAAGAACCTGAATCCTCTACCCCAACTACCAAGCTGCATTTCTTCAGGGAACTGAGTTTCAGATGCATTTTTCAAGGAATTCAGTTTTCAAGCACATTTTCAAGGAACTGTGAGCTTCAAGGGAAGAGAAGTTTACTGCTGCTCATGCTAAGTCTGTTTACATTGTGCAACTGTTTTGTTTAGCAAATGGTATCACTCTTGTAGTGAGTTTAAAAAACAGTGTTAGCAGCATAACAGGTAACATGTTTATTTTTGATGCAGAAGTTTGTGGGTTCTACTCCCAGAGCATGTAGATGGATTGTTGATACTGTGTTGTATTTTACAGTGGGTGGGGTGCTGCAGTGCTGAGTATGTCCTCCTTTGGATGAGATGCCTAGTAAATATGAACCTGTTTTAAGTTTGCCATCCATTCCCTACTGCAATATTACTAGCTTAACATGTTTATGTAACATAGGCAATTTATTCTTCAAGGGCAGCAGGCACTGAAATATAAAGTTGTTTGCTAGCAGCAACCTCTTCATTACTTTCAGATTTCTTTAATGTGGAATTATTCAGATGACTTTTACTTCTGCAGAGATTGTGCATATTCACTGATATTGGTGGATTATAAAGGCAGAAGTGTGAGTGGCCTTTTATGGTCAAAATGGTCTGAATTGGGTAGTTTTTGTCATTACTGGTTCATATGTTTTCTTTCATTGCTTACTGGAAAAATGTTCAAAACTATAAATTTAAAACACTCTCTAACAAGTGGTGCTGTATTATATTATTTATAAAAGGGATATAATTTAATACAACCAGGAAGGTGAATCAAAGAACTCTTGCATTTTTGTATGGTCCTAAAATGTGTGCAAGGTGTCTATGATTTGAAAACATCCCAAAGGTAAACTTAATCCACCACTAACCAGATGCATTTTCTTTCAATGTGGGTTTCAATGCTGTCTCAGTGAATGTGAGTTTCATGGACAGAGAAGTTTTAATGTTAAGTCTGTTTCTACTGTGAGACTGTATTGCTTTGTTAGCAAATATCTGTCAGTGTTTGTGATACAAAATTTGAAATAAATGTTTCAAATTAAATCCAAATATCCTTAATCATTGTAGAGGTAAAGCAGAAAACAGCATGCACACTGAAGTTTAAACAGTGTTCATGGTAACTGGGCAGAAAGAGCCAACTAAATGGACACTGGAATGGCTGTGGGGGCTGTGTATGGGATGGGGCCCCAATCCATTACCCTGCCTAGGGCCTCATGTGACACTGATCCGGCTCTGGTCCTATGACAGCAGATTTATAGATGTAATAAATTTTGAGGAGGCCCATACCTCCTTCAGAATGCGGAATATATACTCTTGGTATAAATTGATTATTGTATATCAGTTGACAAGCATAAACCATGTTTCTTGTTTTCCCACCCAACTGATCCAACATATCTTGGGGCCTGTCACTTACCTCAAAACTGTAAGTTAGAACAGAAATAGCAAACTGGTTTATAGCTTGGAGTTTGTTCCTACATGTCAGGGCTGTTTTCAGTATTAATTTTAGTCTTCTGAAAAAAGAAGTTATGTACTCACCATAACGTTCCATGTGAGTTGTTCATCTTGCCTTCATTCTTACAGATGGATTCAGAGCCGATCCTCGGCTCCATGTCGCCCTACTTTAAAGCTCGAGGTCTTCAGACAGCTTGAGGCCAAGTACCTATCCCACGATGCACCTGGAGTTATGTCAGATCTTGTTTACTGCATATAATACCACCATATGTCATTCTATCACTCTTTAGGAGAAAGCTATAGAAGGATTGAGCAACCAGGAAGACTCTAGTATCTCAGTCCTTGAAAAACCCTGGAGGGGGCAGGAGGGTGGGAAGTAAGAATGAAGGCGAGATAAACAACTCACATGGAACGTTATGGTGAGTACATCACTTCTTTTTTCAGAAGACTAAAATGAATACTGAAAACAGCCCTGACATTCTTTATGTGAAGTTGTTCTATCTCGTCGTTAATTCTTACAGATGGGTAGCATCCCAAGCACCATCTTTCTCGGGTGGCTCACGGGAGTATGTTTTTCAGGACAGCAGACCCAAAGGGGGCCTTGTCAACTTTGTAATGAATGATAAAGGCATGAGGTCTTGACCAAGTGGCTGCTGCACAAATGTTGTCTATAGGAAGCCTAGCAGAAAAGGCAGAAGATGTGGAAACTGCTCTGGTAGAATGAGCCTTAATTTTGTGTTGTAAGGGCATATTGGCAAGCTGAATAAACAAATGTGATACAATCAGATAACCATTTAGAGAGTGTTGTTTTTGCCACTGGCATACCTTTTCTGGAATCTGAAAAGGAAACAAAAAGCTGTTCTGCTTTTCTGAACTCTCTTGTTCTATCCAAGTAAAATCTGAGTTGTCTATGAACATCAAGCTTGTGCAGCATATATTCTAAGTTGCTGGTGTGTTTGGAGAAGAACACTGGCAAATCTATAATCTGGTTCAGATTAGTTTCAGTACAAACTTTGGGCAAGAATGAAGGATTTGTTCGTAGGGAGAGAGAGTGTCAGCATGGAAAATCAAGTAAGGAGGCTTTATGGACAAGGCCTGAAGCTCTGACACTCTACGGGCAGAAGTGATGGGTACTAAAAAGATAGTCTTCCATGACAATTATTGCAAATCGCAGGAGGAAGCTGGGAGAATAATGTGTGAAAGCATAAAATTTCGATTCCAAAAGGTATAAGGGGATTTCACAGGTGGTCTTAGATGAAAAGTCCCTTTGAGAAAGGCTTTGGATAGTTTGTGTGACATTATGTTCAATCCTTCAAAGCCAAGGTGAAAATTAGAGATAGCAGCAAGTTGAACCCGAACTGTTGCTCCTTTACTGCAAAGCAAAGTCATAAACTCTAATATGGAGGCAATAGGGACTTGGTAGGGATCAATGTTATTTTGAGAGGCCCATATAGAAAATCTTTTCCATTTGCTAAGATATAGTTTCCTAGTAGAGGAGTTATGAGAAGATATCAGAATCTGCTGTTTCATTAGAGAGGTATGGCTATGTTGGGAATTGGAGCAGCCAAGCTGTCAATTTCAGGGATTGAAGAGAGGGATGAAGATCCCCCAACAAATGTGTCAGAAGATCTGGAACTGGGTCCAGAATCCAAGGGTCTTCCAATTGATGAAGTCGAAGAAAGGGGAGCCAAATCTGATGTGGCCAATGAGGGGCTATTAGTATGATGGTCCTTCCCAGGGATTTTGCTTTCTGTATTATTATGGGTATCAATGGAATTGGTGGAAATGCACAGAGGAGACCCGGAGGCCAATTGTGTATGAGTGCATCCCTTGGGGCTTCTCCCAGAGGGGGAATCAGGGCAAAGTAGCTTCTGCATTTCATGTTCATGTGGTTGGCAAAAAGGTCGCAGCAAGGCTGGCCCCACCTGTGGAAAATTCTCTCCTCTATTTCTTTCTCATGAGGAAACAAAATTGCTCTGCTCAGTTTGTCTGCTATCACGTTGGATTTCCCTGGGATATGTGTTGCTAACAGAAAGTGCGGGGTGGATGTAGCCCACTGCCATACTCTTAGGGCCTCACAACAAAGGGGGTAGGACCTGGTTCCTCCTTGTTTGTTCAAGTACCAGACCACTTACATGTTGTCTGTCTGAATCGCAATAGTTCCCAGCGGAAGAGAATCCTGGAAGTACTGCAACACTAAAAGTACCGCTCTCATCTCCAGGACACTGATATGCAGATCTGTCTCCTGTTCAGTCCATGTGCCTTGGGCTGTTCTTCCCTGAAAATGCACCCCCCCCACCCTATCAGGGAAGCATCCATGGTCACTGTGGCTGCTGGTGGGAGTAGAAGAAAAGGACAACCTATCGTTATATGAAGAGAGGTCAACCACCACTGAAGATCCTTTATGCATGTGTTTGTGATCATTATGAGATGAGACATTGGAATCTCTTGGTAAGACCATTGAGTGAATAACAGCCATTGCAGAATCTGCATGTGCATGCGATCCAACGGTATAGCTAATATTGCAGCTGTAATCATGCCTAACAGTTTTAGTACTTCTGATGCTGGAGCATTGTCTTTGGATATGATATTGCAAACCTGCTGACAGAGTAGTAAGACTTTTTCTGCTGGAAGTCTCAGAGTGGTGGTGGTGGTGGTGGTGTTGTCTAATTCAGCTCTGATAAAAATGATACGTTGCGATGGTGACAAGGCAGATTTTTCTGAATTTATTGTAATACCCAGATGACTGCAGAGAGAAAGAGTGGTGTCCCTGGCTTGTATAAGCTGATGCCTGGTGGTGGCAGTGAGGAGCCAATCATCTAGGTACAGAAACACCTGGAATCCTAAACATCTCAGGTGAGCTGTGACCACTGCCATACATTTGGTGAACACTCTGGGGGCTGTAGTGAGACCAAAGGGCAGGGCTCAAAAATGGTAATGATTGACTCCCAGCCATAAGTGCAGATGATCCCCAGATGGTCTGGTCATTTTTATATGGTAGTGAGCATCCTGAAGATCTATCGAGCACATCCAACTGTCTTTCCCTAAGAAGGGAAGTATTGACTGAAGCGTGACCATCTGGAACTTCTCTTTCTTGACAGATCTATTTACTCTGCTGAAGTCCAAAATAGGTCTCGAGTCCCCTGTCTTTTTTGTTACTCAAAAGAATCTTGAGTAAGTTCAGGATCCTATCTGGTTTGCTGGGACTGGTTGGATGACTCTTTTTCTTAGCAACGTTTAGACCTCTACTGTTACCTGTTCCCTGTAACTGGGTGGAACATCCGGGATTTTTGTTGTCAATGGAGGGGGTGTGGCAAAAGGAATGACATATCATCTGGAAATGATACTTTGTACCCAGTTGTCATTTGTTATTTTGAGCCAGGCATCTGGATACAAAAATAAGCGACCCCCCCCCCGACTGCCTCCAGGGTAGGACAGTCGGGCCTCCTTTCAGGAGCACTGGTAGGGCTTCCCAAAGAACTGATCTCTGTCACCCTGGTTTTTCGGACCCCCTCTGCCGCAAGGGTGATGTCTTCCATTATTGCCCCCTCCTCTGTCCCTGGAAGGGGGTTCACCACGTGTGCCCTGAAAGGCTCCTTGGGCTTTTCGAAACCACATCTTTCCTCCTCTTTGACCCTTGGGTAGGGTCTAGTAGGGGTGGAAAAATGGACTCCGACAGCAGACAGTCTTTCCTTCCTGTTCACACCTGGTCAAAGTTTCCTTAACTTTGGGCCCGAAAAGGGATAAGCCATCAAATGGTGTGTTCACAAAGGATGACTTAAAGGGCTCTGTGAAGGAACACAAGTGCATCCAGGAGTGAGTCCTAAGAGCAATTCATGTACCTGCTACCCTACTCGTTCCATCAGCATGAAATGAGACACATGGACGAGTTCACTGTAGAACTGAGGTTAACAAGCTGGGAGGCAACTTTATCTGAAGGTCCTGCAGCTACTGTACCCTGAAGAGTATCTCCAAGCTCTTTTAGGAGATCTCTTTGCAGTCTCATAAAATGAGTGAGATAGTTCAGTGAATGCAGTGCAAAAGTCGCTGAACTGTAAGTGCTCTTCCCGTATCTATCCATGATCCTAGAATCTCTGTTAGAAGGATGAATAGAGGAAGAAGTTTCCAAAATCTCCTTTTTGGTGGCTGCTGCCACCACCATGGCATCAACTGGCACTCCCTTGGTAAGAAAGGACTTTTCCTGGGGGGCAGAAATAAATTTATTAGGCCTCCTGGGGACAGGCTCCATGGTGTCCGTAGACTCCCATGCCCTTTGTGAAACCAGCTCCATAAGCTCATCAAAGGGCGGAGACACCCAAGAGGTGGAGGATTGAGTCCCAAAAGCCTTCAGGAGAACCAACTCATCTTCAGTAGGACTGGTGGACTACCAGTCACCCCTCTGCCTAAAGATTTCTAATATCTCAGCAAATGAGATATCCTCAGAGGGATACTGTGGTGACCCTTCTGATTCATCCAAGTCAGTATCGGATGTGAGAGACTCCTGTGGGGAGTTTAAATGCTTCCTCTTACAGATTCTCTTCCTGGGAACCTCATCAGTGTGAACTTCTGGTGAGGTCTTGGAAGAGCCGGGGCCACCCAATGGGGCTTCCTGAGGCTCTGGGTCTCTACGCTTAGAAAGGATCTGTGAATGATGTTTTGACTACTCCTCTATCAATCAGCTTACTCTTCTGAAGGTCCCTAGAAGAGAAGGAATGACAAATGGAGCAACTTTCCTGAAGGGGCAAGGCTCCCAAACAGTATACACAGTTGACATGTATTCCACTTTGTTCTGGTAATTTGGGAAAAAAACTGGCAAATTAATAACCTGGTTAATGTTCACCTCAGAAGCTATCTTCGGTAAGAAAGATGGGTTAGTCTGAATAGACACACTGTCTTTATGAAAAACCAAATAAGGAGGCTTGATAGGTAATGCCTGCAGTTCAGAAACCCTCTTGGCCGAGGTAATAGCCACCAAAAAAGCCATGTTCCAAGATAAGAATTGTAAATCAACAGTGGCAGCTGGTTCAAACAGAGGAGAAACCAAGGACTGTAAAACTAAAGTTACATCCCAAGGAGGCGTGGGGTCCTTGATAGGAGGCTGAAGAAGAAAGGCACCATTCAAAAAGGCCTTGCAGAGCTTGGGTGAAGCCAAAAAATCCAAATTCTCACCCACATGGAAATTAGAAATCTCTGCCAACTGAACTTTAATACTAGAAAAACTAGCCCCATTATTAAAAATATAGGCTAGAAAATCCAAAATGGCAGGGAATGGAGCTGTAAAAGGATCGAGATCATGCTGAGAAGCCCAGAACGAAAAACGCTTCCACTTACTGGAAAAAGAAGTTATGTCCTTACCATAACGTTCCATGTGGAGTGTTCATCTCGCCTTGGTTATTACACATGGGTTCGGAGCCGATCCTCGGCTCCGTGCCGGCCGACTGCAAGCTCTGCATCGAGAAGAAGCTCGAGGACATCTAATACCCACAATCCCCCTCTGCCTTTACCTCAGATCTAGTTTGCAAGCAAACCAGACAAAAGCACACACATGCCAAACTATATACATAAGTACATATATACAAGCATACCAAGGGTATGGTAGTAACACTAATACTGCAACAGCAGAAGGAGAATACTCCAGACCAGGCACCAAATCGAACGTTCTTCCTAAGGGTGGGAAGGGTGGGAGTGTAATAACCAAGCCGAGATGAACACTCCACATGGAACGTTATGGTAAGGACATAACTTCTTTATGTGAGAGTGTTCAATCTCTTTGTTCTTACACATGGGTAGCGTCCTAGCTCCATGATCCTGAGGAACTCAAGGGAGAACGTTCTTGAGCACAGTGGAACCAAAGGTTGCCCTATCCCTAGAAACCCTGTCCACTTTGTAATGAGAGATAAATGTATGTGGTTTAGCCCAAGTAGCAGCCGCACAAATAGTGTCTAAAGGTAAGCGAGCTGCGTGAGCCAAAGATGTAGACACTGATCTGGTAGAATGTCCTCTGGGTTTTGCTGATAATGTTTGGTCAGAGGTTTCATAAACATATGTGATACAGTCAGTTAGCCACTTAGAAAGAGTTTGTTTCGTAACTGCAAGACCCTTTCTGCTGTCAGCAAAAGCTACAAATAGTTGATCAGATTTCCTGTGATCTTGTGTTCTATCCAAATAAAATCTGAGTTGTCTATGGACGTCCAGTTTGTGCAACATATACTCCAATTTATTAGAGTGGTTCTTAAAGAAAGTGGGTAATTCAATGGACTGATTAATATTACTAGAAGAACAAACTTTGGGAAGAAAGGATGGATTAGTGCATAGGGATACTCTGTCAGAATGAAATATTAAATAAGGATGTTTGACCGAAAGGGCCTGAAGCTCAGACACTCGTCTAGCAGATGTAATGGCCACTAGAAATAATGTTTTCCATGTCAACACCTTCAATGTGCAACTTGAAGCTGGTTCAAAGGGTGGCAACATCAATTTAGAGAGTAACAGGTTTAAATTCCACGGTGATGTCGGACTTCTGACTGGTGGTCGGATATGAAAGAACCTTTTAAAAAGGCTTTACAAAGTCTGTGAGCCATAATAGGCACCACATTCTTCTACATGATAGTTAGAAATAGCGGCTAACTGTACTCTTAAAGTAGCCGGAGAAGCTCCTTCATGAAATAATTCAGTCAAGAACTCTAAAACCTTGTTTAACGGAGCTGTAACAGGGTCCAAATGATGTGATTCCAGAAAACAAAACGTTTCCACTTACTGGTGTAAGTCTTTGTAGTGGAAACTTTATGAGAAGCTACTAAAATATCTTGAACCGCCGATGTAAGGGGAACCGACCTGGCTAAAAAGGGAAGCGGAGCAGCCAAGCTGCTAGGTGGAGAGATTCTAGAGATGGGTGAGGAACTCCTGACGAGTGAGTCAGTAGATCTGGCTCTGGGTCCAGCATCCAAGGTCCCCGAATGCGGTGATGCAATAGAAAGGGGAACCAAATTTGACGAGGCCAGAATGGGGCAATGAGAATAATAGTCCTCTGAAGGTTGATGGCTTTCTGTAGAAACTTTGCAATCAGGGGAAATGGAGGAAAAGCATATAGGAGACCCGGGGCCAATCGTGCACCAGCGTCCCTGGGGACTTCCCTGGAGGGGTAATAGGGCAAAGTAGCTCCTGCATTTGGCGTTCATTGGAGACGCAAACAGATCGCAGGTAGGCTGGCCCCATTTGCGAAAAATCCTTCCCGCAACTGACTGTTTGAGGGACCACTCGTGAGGCAATAGTATTGCCCTGCTCAGCCTGTCGGCTATGACGTTGGATGACCCCGGGATGTGCGTTGCGATCAGAAAGCGACGGGTGGACTCTGCCCATTGCCAAATTCTCATGGCCTCTCTGCATAGTTGGTAAGACCTGGTTCCCCTTGCTTGTTTATGTACCAGACTACGGACATGTTGTCTGTCTGAACTGCAATGGTCCCTGGAGGAAGAAGGGGAGCAAAGTGTTGCAACGCCAAAACACTGCCCTCAACTCCAGAACATTGATGTGCAGATTGTACTCCAGATTGGTCCATTCGCCTTGGACTGTCTGTCCCTGAAAGATGCCCCCCCACCCTATCAGGGAAGCGTCCGTGGTTATCGTCGCTGACGGTGCGGGTAGCACAAATGGTCTTCCGCTGGATAGGTTGCAAGTCTGTAACCACCACATTAGGTGTGATTTGCATGTTTTCGTTATCAATATTTCGTGAGTCAGTGGAAGTTGTTGGAATGACCATTGTGCAAACAGAAGCCATTGTAGCACTCTCATGTGCAGTCTTCCCAATGGTATTGCAATGAGGGAAGCTGCCATGAGACCCAAAACTTTCAGAACAATTTTTGCTGGGGACTTTTTGGACGACAGTAGAAGGGAAATGTTGAATTGAAGTGCTACTATTCTTTCTGTAGGAAGTTTTAGAACTAACTGACGCGTATCCAATTCCGCTCCTATGAATAAGATATGCTGTGATGGCTGTAGCAACGATTTTTCGAAATTTACTGAGATGCCAAGGTGTGTACAAAGTTGTAGGGTGTAATCCCTGGCTTGTATCAGTTGACGCCTGGTGGTGGCAGACAGGAGCCAGTCGTCCAGATACGGAAACACCTGGAATCCTAGGCGCCTCAGATGAGACGCTACCACTGCCATGCATTTGGTGAAGACCCTGGGGCTGTAGTCAGACCAAAGGGCAGGGCTCGAAACTGATAGTGACTGGCTCCCAGCCGAAGCGCAAATGATCCCTGGACGCCCTGGCCATTTTGATGTGGTAGTATCGTCCTTCAGATCTATCGAGCACATCCAGTCGTCCTTCCGTAAGAATGGAAGGATCGATTGAAGCGTGACCATTCGGAACTTTTCCTTCTTGACAAAGGTGTTGAGATGGCTTAGGTCCAGAATCAGCCTCCAGTCCCCTGTTTTCTTTGGAACTAAAAAGAACCTTGAGTAAGTTCCGAATCCTATTTGGTCCGCTGGGACTGGTTGGATGACTCTTTTTTCTAGCAGCTTTGAAATTTCTGTAGTTGCTGGGTCTCGCAGATGGGGTGGTACATCTGGGAGATTTCTCTTTGGAATGGGTGTGGATAGAAATGGGATTTTGTAACCTCTGGTAACAATGCTTTTTACCCAATTGTCTGAAGAAAGATTTTGCCAGGCCTGAGGGTATAAATCTAAGCGACCCCCGACTGCCTCCAGAGCAGGACAGTCGGGCCTCCTCTCAGGAGTGCTGAAAAGGTTTGCCAGGGAGATTATCCCTGTCACCTTGGTTTTGCGGACCCCTCTGCCGTCAGGCGGCGTCTTCCACCTCTGCCCCCCTCTGCCTCTAGAGGGGCATCACCCTGTGTGTTTGGGAAAGATCCTTGGGGTTTTCGAAACCACATTTTCCCACCACGTTGCCCTTTGGGGTACGGTCTGGAAGGGTGGAAAACGGACTCCGACAGCAGACAGAGTCTTTCCCTCCTGTTCACACCGGGTAAGGGTCTCCTTTACTTTAGGGCCAAAAGTGTGGCTCCGTCAAATGGGGCGTTAGTAAAGGAAGACTTGAAGGCTTCCGCGAACGAACATAAGCGCATCCAGGATTGCCTACGAAGAGCAATCGCTGAAGCCGCTGCCCTACTCGATCCTTCGGCTGCATAGGATATCAGCCTCATGGACGAGTTTACAATGGATGTAAGGGTGTTGAGATGCGCTGTAACTTTCTCTGAGACAGCGGCATCTGTAGTACCCTGGAGGGTATCTCCCAACTCTTTGACTAGATCCCTCTGTAAACGTGTAAAATGAGTCAAATAGTTCAGGGAACGCATAGAGAAAGCCGCTGAACTGAAAATGCGCTTCCCTTATCTGTCCATGGTCCTAGAGTCTTTGTTAGGTGGATGGACAGATGAGGAAGACTCTGACATCTCCTTTTTCGTGGCCGCTGCCACCACCATGGCGTCTACTGGAACTCCTTTGGTGAGGTAAGCTTTGTCCTGTGGTGCCGTAATGTACTTATTTGGCTTCCTAGGGACTGGTTCCACCGTGTCAGGAGTCTCCCACGCCCTTCGAGCAATTAATTCCATTAACTCATCAAAGGGCGGAGTGACCCAGGAGGAGGAAGGATGGGCACCAAATGCCTTCAGCAAAACTGACTCATCCTCAGAAGGGGGGAGGGCTTGCCAGTCACCTCTCTGTTTTAAGATCTCCAAGATGTCAGAAAAAGAGACATCCTCTGAAGGTGATTTAGGGGACCCTTCTGACTCATCTAAGTCAGTATCAGATGTCAAGGATTCTTGTGGAGAATCCAAGTGTCTCCTCTTACACAGTCTTTTCCTAGGGACTTCTTCGTGGGGAGCATCCAAGAAGCCTCCGAGGAAGAGGGGCACCCTCCAGGGGTGGCTGAGACACTGGTGCCCGACGCTTGCGTGGCCGTGGGTGCAGAGGAGGATAACGGTCCTTTGTGGGGAGGAGAAGCTGTACCTGCTGATGTGGTTGTCTGGGTAGACAACACCTTCCTCATGAGGTCGAAGGCCCCCGGATCCCGAGTCGAGGTATCTCCCGGTTCCGAAGAAATGGGAAGAATCCCGAAACAGGAGCAAGGCACCGACCCGAGGACGGAACCGAGTCGATCCATGCCGAGGCCCGAGAGGAGCGTCGGAACGAAACATGGGTCCGACTCTCAGCGCCGGAACGAAGGACGGATCTTGGCCGCCCAGAGTGCTGTACCGGATCGGATGGAGTCGAGGTTAATGGAGTCGACCGAAAAAGAGACGGCTCAGGCACCGAGGGCACCACAAACATCAGGTCAGCTTCTTCCGGCTCGAAGACTGGACAGGTCTCGGAGGAGGAACAGATGGAGATAGTGGCAGGCCTTCAAGTCTCGACATCAACTGAGAGGAGACCGAGATAAGCTTGGATAGGGCCATATGCTCCATCAGTTTCTGCACCACACGGTCCACATCGGTGTCGGAAAGGGGCCTGGAAGAACGAGTCAAAGGGATCGAAGACGGAGCCGACCTCAGCAGAGTCGGTGGAGGGAGCTCCGTCACCGGTTCCAAGACTCGAGGCTCGAAACTGCCAACAGTTGAACACTCGGCCCCAAGTCTGTGGAACCGGTGATCTAACTAGACCAAGAGCTCGGAGCCGATGACTTTGGCTCCGGCCTTCGACCTTCAAGACTTGGCTGCCTGGTCTGAAGCATCCAGAGCCTCCTGGAAAGAGGGTTTCAACAATCCTCTATCCATCAGTTTCCTGCGCCTATCTGTCATGACCCTCCCACTAAAAGAGTGACAAATAGAGCAGTCCTCTTGTAAGTGGAGAGGGCCAAGACAGTAGACACAGGAACTGTGGTTGTCTGTGACCGACATCTTTTGGCCACACTGACAACGTTTGAAGCCAGATTTTATTTTCTCAGACATAATGAAGAGAAAGAAACAGTCCAGTCCAGTAAGTCAATCCAGTAACAATGTCAAATCCGGTATTTGAAAGTCCGATGTCACTTGCTTAAGAAAGCAAGGCTACAACAAATCTTCAGTCAAAAAGTGATCCAAGTAGGGGTGGTAGGCCCCGAAAAACTCTACACCAGTTAGTTAACTAAGTTAAACTAATCTAAGGTATCGAGAATTCTAATCCACTCACACACCGTACTCTAACTTTAAATGACTAGATATTAAAGAAGTTTTTTTGAAAACTTTATCAGAAAGATAAAATCTTATCTGTAAAAAGCCTCGAGCTAGCCTCCAGCGATGCGTATGCAGCAGCGGCAAACTAGATCTGAGGTAAAGGCAGAGGGGGATTGTGGGTATTAGATGTCCTCGAGCTTCTTCTCGATGCAGAGCTTGCAGTCGGCCGGCACGGAGCCGAGGATCGGCTCCGAACCCATGTGTAAGAACAAAGGCGAGATTGAACACTCTCACATTAGATATTCCTGGTAAAAGCCTTACGAGTGGCAATCAAGATCTTCTTGACAGAAGAAGAGAGCCCAGGAATCCTGGCCATCAGTGAAACTGGAGCAGCCAAGCAGTGAGTTTCAGGCTGACTAAATCCGGGTGAGGAACCCCTGACAGATGCATGATCAGATCCAGAACCAGATACAGTGTCCAGGGATGATACACTAGATGAGACCTCAGAGTGGGGAACCAAACTTGATGAAGCCAGAATGGGGCAATGAGAATGACTGAGCTCCCCAACCATTGTGCTTTCTGAATAAACTTGAGGATGAAAGGAAGAGGAGGATAACCATAAAGTAGACCGGAGGGCCAAGCATGGACTAGAGCGTCTCTGGGTGATGCCCCTGGATGGGGGATCAGAGCCCACTAACACAATCTCATTGCATCATGCAAAGGGATTAAGATCTGGTTCCCCTCTGTTTGTTGATGTACCAGACTACTGACATGTTGACCATCTGGATGGCAATCGTCCTGGTAGAAAGAAAGGTGTGGAGAGCTTGCAACATCAAAAGCACCTTCCTCATCATTGTCCTCATGGACAATGATATGCAGACTGGTCTCCAGGCAAGACCATGTGCCTTGGACCATCCGTCCCATGCAGTGCCCCCCCCAAGCAGGGAAGTGTCTGTGGTCACTGTGGTCAAGGGGGAAGGAAAGAAAAAATGGGTGGCTCAGAAGGTGATCCAGGGACTGAAGCCCCCACTGAAGAGAGTCCAGGCAAACTTGGGATGGCCGGAATGGATAAGACAATGGAGGGTCGAGAAGGGACCACTTGAACCACTAAGGTCCACTTAAGAATCCGCATGTGAAGGCATGCAGTTGGTAGAAGGTTGATTGTGGCTGCCATGGACCCCAACACCTGATGAACCACACTTGCAGGGAAAAACTAGGTCTGAAGAATAGACATTATGTGATGCTGAAGTGACAATAACCTGTCTGGAGTCAGAAACACCCTGCCCTGTATCATACCCAACCAAGCACCTATGACATCCAACACCTGAACAGGTACCAGGTTCGAATTGGCAGGATTTATCACGATGCTCATGGAAGGGGCTAGGTGGAGAATACAATCCCTGGCCTAAATCAGTCGATCCTGGGGGGAGCAGAAAGAAGCCAATCATCCACGTAGAGGAAGACCTGAAACCCCTGCAGCCACAGGTGGGCCACCACTACCACCATCACTTTGGTAAACACTTGGGGGACAGTGGTGAGTCCAAAGGGGAGCACTCTGAACTGAAAATGATTGGCTCCCAGCCAGAAGCAGAGGAACCGTCTGGAGCGTCTGCTCATCTTGATATGACAGTATGCGTCCTGAAGGTCCACTGAGAACATCCAGTCATTCATCTGCAGAATGGACTGAAGGATGACCATCCAAAACTTCGTTTTGGCAAAGGACAGGTTCAGGGTAGAGAGATCCAAGATGGGTCTTAAATCCCCCATTTTCTTTGGCACCAAAAAGAACCTGAAATAAATGCCTGATCCAGACTGGTCTGTGGGGACAGAATGGATGACTCACTTTTCAAGCAGCCTGGCTATTTCTATGGCTGCTTCCTCCCTTTGACCAGGTGGGACATCTGGGAGGCGTTTTGCCAGGGAGGGAGGGTGAAGGAATGGGATGGAATAACCTCTGGATATTATTTGCAGCATCCAGCGACCATTCTTGTTTGACTCCCAAGCCGTTGGGTGCAGACAGAGATGCCTCCAAATGCCTCCAGAGAAGAGCAGTTGGGCAATCCCTCAGGATTGCCTGAAAGAGTCTGTCTGAGAAAAAATCTCAAAACCCTTGGTTCTTCAGACCACCTCTGCTACAAGGGCTGCATCTGTCCTATCCCCCTCTGTCCCTGGAGGAAGATGAACCCTGAGCATCCTGGGAAAAACCCTGAGACTTCAAAAACCTCATCTTTTTGACTCTGCACTGATTCCTCTAAAAGGATCTTTGTAAAGTACAGAAGTGGATCCCGACAGCAGACAAGGTCTTCCCATCTTTTTCACTCTGGGTCAGAGTGTCACGAACAGTTTTGCCAAACAAGGTTGAACCATCAAATGGAATGTTGAATGACGCCTTGAAAGTTTCCAAAAAAAAAGCACAAAGCTGTAGCCAGGCATGCCGCCTAATGGCAATGCCCATCCCAGCAGACCTAGAGGTGCCCTCAGCTGCATGAGAAAGCAGACTCATGGACGTGTTAGAAATGGCAGTTAGGGTGGCCATGTGGGAGGAGAAAACCTTCTCCTCTGCCAACATGGACCCCGGGGCAGACTAAGTGACCTCCTTAACCAGGTCCCTCTGCAGTCTGATAACATGGGCCAAATAATTCAGCGCACAAAGAGCAAATGTAATTGAAGCACATGCCCATTCCCAAAGCAGTCCATCACCCTAGACTCCCTGTCTGGAGGATGGACCGAGGAGCTTTCCTGGACCATCTCCTTCCTAGTGGCTGCCACAATCACCATTGCATCGAATGGGGAACCCTTTGACCAATGGGGCCTGTCCAGTGGAGCACTGAGAACCTTGTCCAGGCACTTAGGGACGGGCTCAGCCATATCCGGTTCCTTCCATGGCCTATTAGAAATCAAATCCACCAAGGGATCCATGGGGTGGGGGGGACACCCAAGAAGAAGGTCCTATGCCAAATGCCTCCAGGAATACAGACTCATCAGGGTTGGGCTTGAGGGCAGACCACCAACCTTGCTGGTGTAGGATTTCTATGATGTTTCCAAAGGCGACATCATCAGGGGTGACTGAGTGGAACCCTCCCCTTCATCCAAGTCTGTATCATGTGAGAGACTCCAGTGGGGAATTTAAGTGTCCTCTTGTGCGTATACTTCTGAGGGGCATCCTCAGTGAGAAATTCTGGGGAGGACTCGGATGCTTCAGCGGATTCCTGAAGAGGAACCTCCTGTGTTTGGGTCTGGCAAAAGGCTGTCCCTGAGGGGGCAGGACAGAAGACTCTGGCCCAGAAACAGAAGGACCAGGGCAGAATCTGAGGATGAAAGTATCCAGGCTCTCAAAGGAGTTGAGAGGACCCTGTTCACCATCTTGAACCCCAAAGGTGAGTGGACTCAAGAAGGCAGTGCAGCCAGAGCCAAAAAAGTTGGCATCAGAGCCTGCCAGGCTGCTGCCCCCATTGCCAAGGGGGGAGTCAGAGCCTAGGCTTCCCAGTGCCGAAGTTCCAAGGGGAAGGGACAACTCCAACAGCCTCACAGACGATACCAGCCCCTCTGGACCGATGCGAAAGTTACGGCTCTGAGAGTCAGTCCACTCTGATGACATTGGAACCAAACTGCTCAAGGTAACTGTCAGCATCAAGGTGCAAGGGACCACCAGTGCCGACACCTCAACACCCGGAAACCTTGGACCCAAAGACTTAAAGCCAAAGGTTGGATTAGAGAAGGAGATATCAGGAGGAAACTAGACTGCATGCTCACAGCACCAGAGGGCAAGGGAGAGGCAAGACTCCCAGCTGGATATGGGTTTGAAGAAACTTCAACATCATCCTGTCCACCTCGGCTTTGGGCAGTTTCCAAGTGGACTGAAAAGAGGAAGCCACCGACCCCAGCCAGGAATGATGCCGAGGGGAGGCAGAGGCAAGGGACCTAGCCCTCAAACTCTCCGGCTCCAGGGAGAAGTGAGGGGACTGGAGCTGAGACGAACCCCAGGCTCGTGCAGGCATAGACTTAAGAGGGTGGTTCTGCTGAGGAAGACTGCTCAAGAGATCTCTTCCTCAGCTGATCCCACTCCTTGTGTCAGACCCTATCCCTGGATGTCTTAGCAGAAGTTTGAGTCGCAGAACCCGGGGTGGAGGAAGAAGAGGCCTCTGCAGAAGTAGGAATAGGTCCTTCAAAATAAGCTTATTCCTCCTGTCAATTAGTGCATGGGGTTGAAGGCCATGCAAATTGAGCAGGAGGAATCTAAATGGGAAAGCCCCAAACACACCATGCACAGAGTGTGGGCATCAGATGGAGTTATCGTATGCCCACATTCCATACACTTCTTGAACCCTATCTTTGGAGCCACACACACACACACACTCAAAAAACAGAAAAAAAGAAGAGCAAGAGAGGATAGAAGAAGCAGCAGATTTTTTTTTTTTTTTTTTAAACCTAATGCTCAACATGGGAATAGGAAAAGTAGGAGAAAAAGGGGAGGTAGAAAAAGGAATATGAGACTCAAGAAAACAGCTAACAAATACCCTAAAAACCTTTGGAGGTGCATACAGCAAAGCGACCCTTGCTATTTGGAAAGAGTGGCAAATGAGATCGGGGGGGGGGGGGGCAGCACTTTATGGGAAGGGGAGGAGCTTGAATTTTGGATCCGATGCTGAGGTATATGGCCAAGTCAGATCCATACCTAAGCTGAGTC
>NC_056743.1:285557208-285569708 GCF_019279795.1 Protopterus annectens
TTAGCAGGAACATCAATCTTACCGAAAGGGATGATAATACATTTTTTTTGTATTGAGTTAAAGGCCATGACTTTGGCACCAATCACTTGTTTGTGGAAGACCCTCTTGTATGATGTTGGCATCATTTAGAGATTCTATGACCACTCCCAGTTTGCAGTGATCAGCAACCTTTGTCAGCCACAAACCTTTAGTTTTTGCTTGTACTTCAGAGAAATAGATTCCAAACAGTAGACGTTCCATGACGAATCCTTGTGGAACACCACGTGTTACAGGTCTGCTGTTGGGAGTTGGATTCCCCTATTTTGAATATATGGGTTCTATCAGTGAGCCAGTTAGTGACCCATCTAATGATACAAGGGTTGATACCTAGCTGGGTGAATTTATCAATGATGCCCGACTGGGGGAATAGTGTCAAACTCCTAGGCTGTCTAGGTAGGCTGTATGCACAGATTTCCCTTCGTCCAGGGCCTTAGTGACTGTCCCGAAGACGTCTACCAGGTTTAACAGGCATGATCTCCCTTTGACAAATCCAAACTGAGTAGTGTCAAGTGTTTGGAGATTACCTATATGTTTGTTGATAAGGTCAGTGATGATTCATTCCATGGCCTTGCAGACAAGGCTAGTCAGACTAATAGGTATATAATTCCCAGGGTAATAACGGTGGCTGTTTCCCGTTTAGCTGGGATGAAACTAGTGCTTAGACTATGATTGAAAGAAGTACCCAATGCTGTTGCTAATTCTTGTTGGAGCTCATACAGGATGCAGCCTGGGATGTTATCAGGTCCCATAGATGCTGTGTTTTTGGCCTTAGACAGGGCGTTTCTGACCTGCTCTTCAGAGATACAAGGTAGGGGACAAGTGGTAGGGATGTCATGGGGTACGTGTAGTGGGGACAGGGGAGTGGAGCTTTCATAGAACCTGTTGGCCAACAGGTTAGCTATGTCCACAGGCTCAGTATATGTAGCATAATTTCTGCCTACACAGAATAAGTATTTCAACAAACATGCAACTGAAAGCCACTTACAACCATAGGTATACTGCCTTTTCATTAAACCAGCGAGTTCCTACTACAGTGTTAAAACCTTACAGATGTTGTTGTTGTTGTGTCTTTCGGCTTTTCCCAGTTAGGGGTCGCCACAGCGGAACTCCGGTCTGCTAATGACTGGCAGTGGATTTTTACGTACCGAGTTGCCAGCCCTGATGCACAACCTTCAACGAAGGTACGCCCATTCATGCGTGTCTCTACACAGAAGATGCTCTAGCTGAGAATCGAACAGGACAACATATTACTGTGAGGTGACAATGCTACCGCAGCAGCACCACCACAGTACAGTGTTAAAACCTTACAGATAATAAAAAAAAAAAAAAAAAGAAGTTATGTCCTTACCATAACATTCCATCTGTGTTGTCGATCTTCATTCATTTTTGACAGATGGGTTCAGTTCCGACCCCTCAAAACCAACTCAGCCAGTATACATAGCTCGTGCCAGCCAAAAACTCTCAAGCTAAGGCTCTACTCACAATACCCCTCTTTCCATTACCTCAGATCGAGTTTGCAGAGAAGTAGAGAAAATACAGACGCCCCGTCTAACGGATAACACTGTAGCTTTCCAGGACTAGGTCAAATCCTCCAGAAGTCTCTTGGAGGGGGAAGGTGGGTGGGATGTCAACAATGAATGAAGATCGACAACACAGATGGAACGTTATGGTAAGGACATAACTTCTTTATCTGATGTTGTTAATCTTTATTCATTCTTGACAGATGGGACAGAGTCCCCAGCTACTTTAAGTCCTGGGCAGCCCTAAGAAAGGATATTCCTGAGTACCATAGAGCTGAAGGATGCACTTCCCCTGGAAACTGTATCTAATTTATAATGAATGATAAAGGTATGAGGAGTGGCCCATGTTCCATTTGCACATATTTCTTCCATGGAGGCCTTGAAATGAAAGACAGCTGACATGGAAAAAGATCTAGTGGAATGTGCTCTAATTGGAGCAGGTAGTTTGAGTTTATTTCGGTTGTAGACAAAGGTAACCCAATCTCTAAGCCATCTTGATAAGGTAACTTTTGATACCAGTTCACCAAATCCAGGTCCTGAAAAGGATACAAGTAACTGGTCCAATTTTCTAGAAGATTTTGTTCTGTTCAGGTAAAAATGTAACTGTCTATGGATGTCCAGCAAGTGTAAGCAGTATTCATCTTTGTTTGAAAAATTTGGGAAGAAGACAGGCAAGTCTATGGACTGGTTAATATATTCTGACACCACTTTAGGGAGGAAGGACAGGTTGGTTCTTAACGACACTCTCTCCTTGTGAAAAATAATGTAAGGATGCTTTACACATAAAGCTTGCAATTCAGAAATTCTCTTGGCCAACATGATAACTACCAGGAAAAGGGTTTTCCAAGAGAAAAACTTGAGGTTGCATGGAGCTGCTGGCTCAAATCGCTGTTGAACTAGGCTTTGTAAAATTAAGGCAAATCCCATAGCACTACTGGGTCTCTGAATGGGGGTTTTAAATGTACGGTGCCTTCAAGAAAATGTCTGCACAAATGATGAGACATCAGGGAACGTTCATCAAGTCCATCATGAAAACTGGAAAAAGCAGCTAAATGAACTTTAGTTGTGGAAGTAGGGGCTCCCGAATCAAATAAGGTTGCTAAATATTCTAGGGCCTTATCCACTGGTGCTGAAAAGGGATCTATGTTGTTAGAAGAGGCCCAAATCAAAAATATTTTCCATTTGCTTTGGTAAAGCTTTCTGGTGGATGGTTTATGGGAAGCCAGACGAATCCTTTGTACCGAGCAGGATAAGTTATTCTGCCTAGCAATTAATGGAATTTGAGATATCAAGCCATCAGCTTGAGGTTTTGGAGAATGGGATGCACCGAGTCTTGAGGGTGAGATAATAGGTCCAGAGTCATGTCCAGAATCCAAGGGTGGTGAACCAGATGAGGCCAAAGAAAGGGAAACCAGACTTGACTGGGCCAACGGGGTGCAATGAGAATCACATTGCTTCTCAACCTTTGGGCTTTCCTCAAAAACTGGGGAATTAGAGGAGTAGAGAGAAAGGCATAAAAAAGTCCCGGGGTCCAAATGGGGAGAAGTGCTTCTCTCGGGGACTCCCCATGGGGGGGATTAGGGCAAAGTAGCTGCTGCATTTGTTGTTTAGTGGGGAGGCAAACAGGTCACAGCACGGCTTGCCCCAACAACGAAAAATCTTCATCTTTATGTTGTGGTTGAGAGACCACTTGTGAGGCAGTAGAATGCATCTGCTCAACTTGTCCACAATCATGTTGGACTTCCCAAGGATATGCATTGCTACCAGAAAGTGGTTGGAAGCAACAGCCCATTGCCAAATTCTTAGGGCTTCCAGACATAGTGGGTAGGATCTGATTCCTTCTTGTTTAATAATATACCAGACTACCAACATGTTGCCTGATTGGATTGCAATTGTCCCCGAAGAAGTACAGACTGGAATGCCTGCAATGGTAAAAGCACTGCCCTTAATTCCAGGACACTGATATGCAAGTTGGCCTCTTGTGGCGACCAAGTGCCTTGGAGAGTCTTCCCCGGATAATGCCCCCCACCCAATCTTTTAAGTGTCTGTGGTCACTATGGCTTTGGGCAAGGGGGGAGAAAAGGATTGACCCCATAAATTTTCTTCTGGCTTCATCCACCAAGATAAATCCTTTTTGCAGTGGTTTAACAGGATTAGGTGGGACATTGGATGTGTTAAAATCTACCATTATGATGCCAAGAGCCATTAAAGCAGCCTTGTGTGGTATCTCACTAGGGGTACCAAGGTTACAGTTGCTGCAATGGACCCCAGTGTTTGCAGTACCAGGCGTGCATGAACTTTTTGGGAAATGATTGCTTGAATTTGTGACCTTAGTTTTATCAGCCTGTGAAGGGGAAGAGAGGCTACACAAGAAATTGTATTCAGTCTTGCACCTATGAACTTTAGATCTTGTGTAGGAGTCAACTGTGACTTCTCCTTGTTTGTGGAAATGCCTAGAGTCTCTGTGAGGTGTAGCACAAAGTCTGTTTCATAAAGCAGTAGATGCCTGAAGGGGGCTGTGAGGAGCCAGTCATCTAGATATGGAAACACTCAGAATCCCTACAGTTTCAAGTGAGCTGTTATGACTGACATGCATTTGGTGAACACCCTGGAGGCTGTGGTGAGACTGAAGAGCGGTGCTCAAAATTGTTAAGGACTGGCTCCTAGCCGGAAGTGAAGATATCTTCTGGAGCGCTTGTCCACCTTTATGTGGTAATACGCATCCTGAAGATCTATAGAGCACATCCAATCAGCCTTCTCCAGAAAGGGAATGATGGACTGAACCATGACCATCTGGAATTTTGTCTGTTGTACAAATTTGTTAGGCTGAGATCCAGAATTGGTCTCCAGTCCCCTGTCTTTTTTGGCACTAAAAAGAATCTCAAGTAAAATCCAGATCCTCTTTGGTCTGGTGGGACTTCTTGGATGACTCTTTTTAGAAGCAGGTTTTGGATTTCTACCACTGCTAGATCCCTCTGAATGGGTGGAACATTAGGGATTCGCTTTTGAAGTCTTGGAAAAAGATTGAATGGAATATGATAACCTCTGGTGATAATTTTCTGCACCCAGGTAACCAAAGTTATCGTAAGCCAGGCAGATTGGTGCAGTGAAAATCTTCCCCCGACTGCTTCCAGAGTTAAGCAATTGGGCCTCAATTTAGGAGTGCTGGCAAGGTTGTCTGGAGATCTCTGGAGCCCTGGTTACATGGATCCCCCCTGCCATGGGGAGGATGTCTTCTAGTAGAATTCCCCCCTCTGCCCCGGGGGGAGTACTCATCATGTGTGTCATGAAAAGGCCCTTTTGATTTTTTGAACCACATTTTCCCACTTCTTTTGATTCCTAGAATAGGATCATTGAGGAGTAGAAAAATGAACACCCATGGCAGAAATGATCTTTCCTTCCTTCTCGCACCTGGCTAGCATGTCTAACTTTTGGGCCAAATAAGGATGTGTCAACCGCAGCATTGATGAAGGAAGACTTGAAGGGTTCCGCGAAGTCACACAAGCACATCTAGGCATATCGCCTTATGGCAATGCCTGTACCTGGCTGCCCTAGATGTCCCTTTGTGTGAACAGCATGAACGAGTTTGAGACAGACTCCAGAGTGGCAAGCTGTGACGCAAACTTGTCCCGAACCTCATCAGACAGAGCTACTGTAAGGGTGTCTGAAAGATGAGTTATCAAGTCACTTTAAAGTCTAGTAAAATGCACCAAGAAGTTCAAGAACCTAATAGCAAAGGTCGATGAGGCAAAAACCCTCTTCCCATATCTGTCCATTGTCCTAGACTCCCAGTTAGGAGGATGGACAGTAGAACTCTCCTTGGTGAGTTCCTTCTTGGTGGCCACTGCCACCACCATAGAATCCACTGCTAGACCCTTTGACCAATGGGGCTGATCTTCTGGGGCTGTTAAAATTTTATCTGGCCACCGGGGAATGGGTTCTATGGAATCAGGAGCCTTCCATGCCCACTGAACAATCAGCTTAATTAGGTCATCCACAGGTGGGGTCACCCAGGAAGTAGATGGGTGAGCAAGAAAAGCTTGCAAGAACACAGATTCCTCAGAGGATGAGTTTGAGGACTTACAATCACCCCTCTGTTTCAGTATTTCCAGGATGTCTCCAAAGGAAACATCTTCAGGGGGTGACCAGGGGGAGCCTTCCCCTTCATCGAAATCTGTGTCTTTTGTGACAGATTCTTCTGGAGAATTGAGGTGCTTCCTCTTACATGCCCTCTTATGGGGTGATTCCTCAGGGGGAAATTCTGAAGAAGTCTCCGAAGAGGAGGGACCCTGAACTGGTTTGTCTTGCAGCTCCTATGCCTGCTGTCCAGACATAGCAGATTGTGACAGCTGCGAACCAGAGGAAACACATATATGGCACTCCGATGACAATGGGGTCAGCTGGGAGCCTGCTGAGGCTAAAGCTTTCTCCATAACCTGGAAAGCAGGCCCACCTGAAGAGGGATGGGAGCCCAGAACTGAGAAAGACAACCTCGAAACCAGGGTCTCACCCCGCTCCAATGAGCCACCACCCAGAACAGGAGCCAGGAGAGGGCTTGAAACTGCCATGGCTCCACAGCCAAAGACAGCACAGTGGAAACAACTGGAACCATACTAATAGTCTCAGAACCAACAGCCAAACCACGGTACTTGGTGTGCAACAGATCCAAAGGAGCCGAATACAACAGAGTCGACCCAGGCACTGAGGTAGCTGGTACTGGGGGCATTGAAGCGGAGAGCTCCAAACCTTGGAAGGAGGTTGAAGAAGGATAAACTGGTGGAGTCCTCGGACAGTACGCCTCAGTTGCAGGAGGGAGAGAGGTCTATATAGGTGTGGGGAGACCCATGGCTGCCAAAAGCTGATCCATCAACCTAACTATATCCAATTTGGAGAGATTCCTGGAAGAATGGATCAACATTCCCAAAGGGGACTCAGGCCTATCCAGAAAGGGGCTGGGGAGTTGACCCAAGAACAGGTCTACTGAAGGGGAATATCTATTCCTGGGGATTATTACTGGACTGACTTTCAGCACCATAGGTTGCTGTGCAGAGGGGGAAGCCAGTACTGAATGTGAAGAAAGTGATGGTGGTGCAAAAACCATTGTTGGTGCCAAATAGGTCATAGGCACTGAAACAGTGGTCGATACCAAAGTAGTCTGAATCGGTTCAATGATCATCAGCACTAATGGAGACTGAGCCACTGTCGGTGCTGAAGGTGCCAGTGCTGTCACTTTTGGTACTTTGGCTTTCAGTTCCTAGGAGACTGTCAAAACCTGCAACTTTTGAGACTTTACCTCATGCACCGATGGTGAAGTTGGGATAGATTGTCTTCTTTTCTTAATATCTGGCTTTGAAGATTTTAAAGTCTCAGCCTTAGAGAGGGCTTCACTAAAAGAACATTTCAACAAGCCTTTAAAGATGAGTTTGTTACGTCTGTCAGCTAAAGTATGGTGCTAAAGCCCTAACAAATTTTACAAGTAAGGTCTAAATGAGGATTAGCCAAACAGTACATGCAAGAAAAATGCCCATCAGAATTGGGCATCTTTCTGCCACAGTCCTGACACTGCTTGAAACAAGATGTCCCCTTTTGTTTTTCTGCCATATTGACTTCAAACTCGCTCACATAGTTATGCACACAGGTAGAAAGCAGAGAAAAGAAAAGGAGCTGCTGCTTTTTTTTTTTTTTTTTTTTTTTTAAACAAGGTTTACCAACAATGGTGTACTAGAAATACCCAAAAGGTAAAGAGAGTGAAAGGAAAAGGATACCAACAATGGTATCCAAAGACTACCAATGGTAGGAAAGGAAAAGAAGGGAAGGCCTGTTACCAACAATGATAACTAGAAATACCATTAGGTAAAGGGGATGGGTAGAAACAGCAGAAAATAATCAACCACTCACAAAAAAAGAAACTGAGAACTATCCAAGAAGAAATAGAAAGGCTTTTTAGGAAAATCGCTAGAGAAAAACACTGACAAAGTAGAAAAACTGAAGGATTTAGCTGAGAGTATTGGCTGACATGTCCAATTTTCAGAGTGGCAAACGAGATGGGAAAGGGGGTATTGTGAGTAGAGCCTTATCTCGAGAGTTTTTGGCTGGCGTGAGCTATGTATAATGGCTGGGTCAGAACCAAACTCATCTGTCCCATCTGTCAAGAATGAATGAAAATTGACAACATCAGATTAACATATTTAATTTCATCTCATTATCAAGCTGAATGGAATAACACTGTACTAGACTTCAGAAGGTGAAACAGCTCCCAAACATTGCCAAGGCCTTACTGTAATTAAACTCTTTAACTTTTAAACGTGCATATAATGGTCACTGTACTCCTTTAGCCATTAATATTCACTACAGCCCCACTACATACTTCTGACTGGTGAGGGTACTGCTGCTTTGATTTACAAAACACTTTCTACTAAACAAGGATCTAATACATTAGCTTGGAATCTCTTCCTTCAAAATATAAACAGACTCAAGGAGTACTCAAAATTTCAACATTTAGAACACCTGAGAAATGAACCTGAGTGCGAGTCAAACAGGTAAATGATGAAACACTGCTCAGTAGCCTCTTCACTTACTATAGATAAGTTCAACATCTGTATACAAGCACACACACCCATGTGTGTGTGTGTATATATATATATATATATATATATATATATATATATATATATATATATATATATTAAATATATATATATATATATACACACACACACACACACACACATATAGATAATTATAGATATAGACACACAAATCTCGTGTGTGCATAGAGAGAGAGAGGGGGAAAGAGATACAAAAAAGGGAAAACTACTTGTATAGGAATGACATCAGCATACGGATTACTAAAACACTGTTGTCATAATCTCTAATGAAAGATCCCTGTCACAGATCCCTTTGCATTCTTATTAAAATGAGAAAGCAGGATTCAAGCTGGTATTGCTTATTTAAACCATGGAAATATATTCATATTATTTTTCAGAATACTGAATGTCCTTGTACTCAATTGTATTTTAAACTTTGCACAGCCTGCGAGCTATTATTCACAGAAACAATTTTTGATTCTCTTAAATCTTTTTTAATTTCTTTGTATTTGAATTTAGTCATTTTTTAACTATTGTAATCTTTTTTGTAATTTACTAATGCTTGGAGCTTATCTCCCTGGGCCTCTACTGAAAATGGACATGTATCCTGCTAGACTAGCCCAGCCAACAAATGTAAAATAAAAATAAAATAAATAAATGTCTGTGTGTATATATCTGTCTATAGGGCTGCTAAGAAATGGTTGAATGCTTCAGTTGCTGAATGGAAATAAAACTTGTACAGCTGATAAAAAATCAGCTGACTGAGCATACCAGCTTTTTTCTGTGCAAGATCGCAGTGTAGAGAGGATAAGGGAATTTGCCTTTCCCCACTGTACTGCCATCTCACAGTTGGTACACAAAGTTGATTGTAGTGTAGTAATTGCAAAAGCGAATTTGCCTTTCCCCACTGTACTGCCATCTCACAGTTGGTACACAAAGTTGATTGTAGTGTAGTAATTGCAAAAGCAACCCAATTGTTTTCTTTTCTGATCACTTTTGTTTTATTGAGCAGGTTTGATGGGATGTGTAGTTGATTTTTTCCCCTGTGAAATGGCTAACTTTTTTGTTGACAAATGTGGCCATATTCATCTATATCATTACTCAGATTTTGACTTAAGTCAATGCTCCTGTGTCAATATCTGTAAAGTGCTGCCATTGGACATTTTTATGTGGTTCATACTGTACATACATGTAGCATTTACTGTAATTTGTTGCATGCAATGAAAGCAAATGCTCATATGACAATATCAGCAAAATGTGCCAGTCATTTGGCTACAGCTGCAACCATAAGGAGTTCTTATGGACCAGTCCACCTACCTGCTATACAAAATAAATAAAATGACCATCATCTGGTAGTGATTGTTTTTTTTTTCCATTCTTGTCCCTTGTGTCAGTTGAACTGATCTGGTTTTACACTACACTCTTCCTGCTTCCTCCCTTCTGTCACCTTACTGGCAATGTGTTACTGTGCTTTGGCTTTCAGCCCTGTGACTTTGAAATTGCTGCACTGTTATTCTGTCAAGTGTGTACTAATTGTGCAGTGTACACAGTACTGACTTTGATTTGATTTGCCACTGTCTCTGTTTGAAACCTGGATAATGTCACATCTGTTATCATCTTCCTGGTTGTTTTCGGGTACAAGAGAATTGCAAAATAATTTTCTGATTCATCAGTATTCTTTTCCATCTTATACCTAGTTTCGTATTTATCATGTTGAATTATCTCTGATGTCACTATGCTTCATCACTTAAATTTTATTTCTTTATACATTACAAGCTGCTGGAGTTAAACCCATAATTTTTTGTTTATATGGAGTGTCATCTTTTTGTCTGACCTTTTTACCATGACATTTTTTTACTTTGGTAAGGAGGTATCACAACTGGAAGCCTTCTAAGTTTCCATTCATTTACCCACCTCAAACAATGAAGAAAGTATTAAATTAAGGGCAGCCACTGGTTGGTGGGAGTTCAGAAGTATTATAATGTTATTTTACATTATATTTCTTTCTTCTGGAGCACCTAACTATAACATCTTTACAACTTGCTTTTGTGCCTATTTTGAGTTTTCTTTCCATCTCTCTAGGGCAGATTATACATTCACTGTTTTATCTGTCTACAGCATTGAGACTGTTTAGTGTTTGAAACTCTGAATGATTCTTGATTCTCTGAATGGCCAAATCTAAGTTTATTTTTGCAGCCTGTTCTAATGCACTAGATTTTAGTTTCAGATCCTTTCCTTTAGTAGATGTCTTCTGTTAATCAAAAGTGGGTATTGTTCTTTGGCATCTGTCTTTAGTAATGTCATTTTAACTAAGAACATAACTGCATGATTATTTGATTCACTTCCTGTGTATCCAGGAACAAGATGGAAGTGCAGTGCAGCAAAGTCACTTGGACTGGGATTCTGAGTCTACTACTCAAGGGAAGGAAGACTAGACATTGTGTGGGAAATGTACTGAGAAAGAGTTTTCTGACAACAGTAAGGTGTTGTCACTCATCACACTTCGTGATAGACTTATGGTAGTCAAAATTTACTGTAAAGATTATCATAATCTCAGCCTATGCCCCACAGCAAGGTTGTAATGGCAAGTAAAAGTTAGCATTTAGGCAGAGATTGCAGGATCTACTACATGAATTAGGCCAAAATTACATGGTGTTGATAATGGTAGACCTGAATGTTCACAGTGGAGCAGACGGAATAAAATATGAGGATTGTCTGGGTCCATAAGGATAGAGCAACAGGAATAAAAAGGCAAGGTAATTCTAAATGTATATCTGGCAACATGACAGCCACAAGATCACATATAACAGTGGTCAACATGCAATTAGAGTAAGCTTCATCCTAGTAAGGAATGGACATTAAGGTAAAAATTAGGCAATGCAGTCATATGCAGAGAAACTCTCAGCCAAAAGCATAAACCACTGGAGGCCACAATTACCTGCAAGCAGTGGTCACAGAAGGCTCCAAGGTGAACAGAGACTATGTTAAAAACCTGGAAGTTGACTGGAATGAAAGCACTGGAGTTCAAGAAAATACTCAGGGCTCTAAAACCTCAGGAAGAAGAGGAAACAGAGTCAAAGAAGATTGGTAACATCTCAAAATAGCATGTTTGAAGATTATAGAACAGATATGCAGCCAAAACAGGTAAGGAAATAAGGTATACAAGGAAAGCTGGTGGTAGAATGCAGAAGTCCAGAAAGGTATCAAAAGAAATAAAGAATGCAGTCAGAAGTGGAAAATAGAAAAAATGGACAAGGTTAAGAAGGAATACTCATAAAATAACAGACTAAAAGATCAATCACAATGGTGATGATCAAGATGTCAAAGACACTATCTGCTTTTAGATGGTAACTCACCAGATGGTAGAGAAACTCTATCAGATTGCAAAGCAAAGGCAGAAAGCTAAAGATTAGTCATCGGACACTATTCATATGGAATGTGAGAAACAATCTGCTCACCAGTCAAGAATACATAAAATGTGAAAGATGGAAGGATCACTTCCAGCAGATTCCCACAGTCATACTGCCTTTTTAATTTCTCCAAATCTTTTGGGTTTCTGATACCATGACAGGAATGGACCCCATTCCTAAGTCAAAGTATGATTAAAGATCATGAGATTTGTATCTTTTCACTCTCTGTCAGCCAAAAGTGCTCTTTGCAGCACCCTCAGCATGCCCAGTAATGACTCCTTCTGCAGTTTGTATGGAGTTACATGCATTGGTAACATATCTAAATATGATTGTAGACTCTTTTTTTAGAAGACCTATTGCTCCGATTACTACTGGAACTATCTGGGTATCCACCTTCCACATTGCTCTCGTTTCTGCTTGCAAATCCTGATATTTTATAACTTTGTATCTCTCTGTAAGCAGGACACTGTAGTCACTGGCTGTGGCAATTTCAATGATCAATGCTATTTTTGTCTTCTTTTCTTGGACCACTACAACCAGTTTTCTAGTATCTGTCTTTTGAACTACTGGTAATGGATGATCCTATGTGATGTAAACCATCATTTTCTTTGATGCTTTGTGGCTCATGTTTCCAGTGTTTTTCAGCCACTTCAGTACCATAATGTTTTCACAATCCCCAGTGCAATGGTCTTACCACATTATTAAGCTTCAGTATACAGTCCTTTTGCCATTAGTATGTCACAACCATCAACGGGTGTGTGACTGTTTCCAATTCGGTTTTACAAAACCTACATTTGTCCATTTCTCCCACATGTTCAATGGACTTTGTAAACGAGCGTGTACATAGCCCACTATCTTGGGTTGCCAATATTAACCTTTCATCTTGTGGTTTGAATTGAGCTCTCCTTAACCATTCCTGCTTTTGTTCCTCATCAACATACGGT
>NC_056743.1:285572208-285584708 GCF_019279795.1 Protopterus annectens
CGCAAAATCACAAAGGTGCATCCAGGCGTGACATCTCATGAGAACGCCTGAACCTGCTGATCTGCCTGCCCCTTCAGTACAGTGAGATATCCACATCATGGACAAGTCAGAAATGGATTCAAGGGTTGCAAGCTGTGAGGCAACTTTGTCATGTACCTTGTCAGAGACTGCTCCTGCTAAGGATTCCGAGAGTCTGAAACCAAGTCTCTCTGGAGCCTGGTAAAGTGTGCCAAATAAATTCAAAGGCTAAATGGCAAAGGTCAATAAGGCAAACACTCGTTTTCCTCCATAGTCTGTCCATCACCCGAGACTCCCTGTTTGGGTGATGGACAGTATGGCTCTCCTCTGCGAGTTCCTTTTTAATGGCCACCACCAATGCCACCACCATAGCATCTAATTGTAGGCCTTTGGACCAGTGAGGACTTTCATCTGGTGGGGATAAAATTTTGTTTGGTCTCCCTCAGATTGGTTCAACAGTATCAGAAATCTTCCATGCTCACTGCACGATGAGCTGGACTAGTTCTCTGCAGGCAGGTTCACACAGGAAACAGAGGGGTGAGCATGAAAAGCCTGGAAGTCTATGGATTATTCAGAGGAGAGAGTGGTGGGCTTCCAGCTTCCCCACTGTTTTAAAATTTCTAGTAAGGCTCCAAAGAAGACATCCTCAGGGGGCAACTGTTGGGACCCCTCCCCTTCATCGTAGTCTGCATCTTTGGCAAGGGATTCTTCGAGGGAGTCCACGTACTTCTTCTTGCACAATCTCTTACATGGTGCCTCTTCAGTAGGGGCTTCTGAAGGGGACTACGAAGAGAGGGTGCCCTGCGGTAGGGTATCTTGAGGCTACTGTAGTCGATGTCCCAATGTGGTGGACTGTGTCAGCTGTAATTCAGAGGGAGGATATATATAGTACTCTGATGCTGATGGTTTGCCTACAGAGGCAAGGGCCCTCCCCATCACTTGGAAAGCTGGCCTGCTTGAAAAGGGATGGGAGCCCTGAACCAAGAAGAACAAACTCGGGACCAAGGTTACACCCTGCTCCGACAAACTCGCTCTCAAGGAAGGAGCCCCAGGAGGACTTGGTGCTGCCAAGACTACTGGAACCATAGTAGATGGTGCCACAGAAAAAAATCGGCACCATACTATTGGTCATGGTGCCGGCAGCCCAGTCACAATCCCAAGGATGGCTCAGCTCCATATAAGTTGATAGCCAAAGGGTCAGCTCCAGAACCATGGTGAGGTCCACCAGTGGAACCGAAGAAGTGGGAACCGAAATAGGCGTATGTCTCAGGTGCTTCGATACCTGCAAGGAGGTCAAAGGAAGAGAATATGCAGGAGTCCGTGGAAAAGAAACTCCCAACTGCGGTTGGGAGGGGAGTTTTAGAAGGTGCTGAAATTCCTCTGGCTATCAGTAGCTGATCCACAAGTCGTACCATGTCAAATTCCTAGAGGCTCCTGGAGGAGTGGGTTGTTATCCCAGATGGAGAATCGGGGTGTTCCAAAAAGGGCTACATTGTTGCCCAAAGAATGAATCTGCTGTAAGGGAGTATCGGGTCCAATGAACAGTTTCTCCTATTGGCACCGTGGTCTCAGGACCAGTAAGATGTATAGGGATGGGGGAAGTAACCGGTGTTGGGTGTACAATTGTTAGTGCCAAATAGGATGGGACTGGAATGGTCGGTACAGTGGACATTATCAGTACAGTGGTTGGTGCAAGAGATAGTGTCACCGAAGACGCTACCAAAGTGGATAATCGATGTCTTGGAACAGAGGACGGCACCATGGAGGGTAGTTGAAGCCTCAGTGCTGAAGTCATTGGTGTCAATTTAGGGATTTTTGGTTTTGGTTTGGAAGACTTTTTATCACTAGTATGAGGCGAAGAAGGAACGGAGTGACTTCTTTATTTGTGTTCTTTCTTTGGAAGGGTTGAGACCTCCGACTCAGAAATAGCCTCTGAAAAAGGACTTTTTAAAAGGCCTTTTAGTATCAGCTTATTTTTCCTCTCGTTTAGCATACAAGAACTGAGCCCTTTGCAAATTTCGCATGGTGGTTGGGTAGAGAGGTGCGGAACACCCAGGCATTAGGTATTAGAATTAGGCATTTTGCGACCGCATTGGTTACATTGTTTGAAACCTGTTGTTCCTTTCTTTTCAGACATGGCGGGATCAACTTAAAGCAAAAATTTACTATAAACCCGTAAAACACAAAGTACAAACTCTATATATCGAACAATAGGAAAAAACAGTAGAGCTTTTTTTTTTTTTTTTTTAAAGGAAAGAATACCAACAATGGTATTTAGACTACCTCAAAAGGTGAGTGGAAAGAAGGAAGAGAGAGTGAAGAACTCTACCAACGATGGTACTGAGATTACCAATTTGGTAAAGAAGGCAAAAAAAATGCACTCAATAAGGGATAAAAGTTTAGAGACTAATGAGAGTAGGCAATTACAGAAGTAATAGAGAGAAAAACTGTGGAAAACAGTTTTAAGAAAAAGAGGTTATGTACTCACAATAACGTTCCATATGCGTTGTTCCATCTCGCCTTCATTCTTCACTGATGGGTTCGGAGCTGATCCTCAGCTCTGACATGGCAGACTAGCAAGATCAAAGTTCTCCAGTAGCTCGAGACCCAACCCGTTATCCCACAGTGCACTGTTGGAATTACCTCAGATCTTGTTTGCTGCATACCATATAGAAATACAATAATTATTATGCCTAGGAATGAAGACACATTGAAAAACCAGGATGAAGACAGCCTCCATGTCAACTGCCAGCCAGGAGGGGGAAGGAGGGAGGGACGTGAGAATGAAGGCGAGATGGAACAACTCGCATGGAACGTTATGGTGAGTACATAACTTCTTTATGTGAAGTTGTTCAATCTCGCCGTTCATTCTTCACTGATGGGTAGCATCCCTAGCACCCTGATCTTGGGTGGCTCATGGAAGTACACTCTTCACAACCAAATGAAACCCTGTCCCTGGAGGCCTTATCCACTTTGTAATGAGTTATAAAAGTGTGAGGTTTAGATCATGTGGCTGCTGCACAGATGTTGTCCAAAGGTAATTTGGCTTGAAAGGCTGAAGAGGTAAAAACTGCTCTGGTTGAATGAGCCTTTACCTTACTAGACAAGGGCATGTTATGACAAGAATATGTGTAGGTGATACAATCCGACAGCCACTTAGACAGGGTTGTTTTAACAACTGGTTTACCTTTCCTGGCCTCAGAAAAAGACACAATGAGCTGATCTGATTTCCTAATGTATTTTCTTCTGTCCAAACAAAATCTAAGTTGTCTATGAACATCGAGTTTGTGCAACATATATTCCAATTTGTTGGTATGATTAGGGAAGAAAACAGGCAACTCAATGATTTGATTAATGTTAATCTCAGAACATACTTTAGGCAAAAAGGATGGATTTGTCCTGAGAGGTGTTCTATCAGCATGGAAAACCATATAAGGGGGCTTGATGGATAGGGCTTGGAGCTCTGACACTCTGCGGGTTGAGGTGATGGCTACTAAGAAGATAGTTTTCCATGACAGAAATTTTAGTTCACATGATGATGCAGGCTCAAAAGGAGGATGAATGATAAGAGATAACATAAAATTCAAATTCCAGGGGGAATAAGGTGTCTTCACTGGAGGCCTCATGTGAAAAGAACCTTATAGAAAAGCCTTAGACAATTGGTGAGCCATAATATTCAAACCATCGATTCCTAGATGGAAATTAGATATAGCAGCTAATTGCACTCGCACAGTAGCAGCTGCTGCTCCTTTGTTGAAGATTTCTGTCAAGTATTGTAAGATAGAAGACAATGGCGCTTGGTAAGGGTCAATGTTGTGGGAAGAAGCCCAAATGGAAAATCTTTTCCACTTACTACGATACAATTTTCTAGTGGAAGGTTTATGGGAAGCCAACAAAATTTGACTAGTGTCATAGGAAAGATTATAGAGCCTGGCTATGCGGGGAATTGGAGGAGCCAAGCGGTTAGCTTCAAAGTCTGCAAGGGTGGATGAAGATCACCTGACGGATGTGTCAACAAGTCTGGAACCGAGTCCAGGATCCATGGATCTTCCAGAATGTGATGGTAAAGAAATGGAAACCAATCTGCCAAGGCCAATGAGGGGGTATGAGGATGATGGTCCATCCCAGCGACTTTGCTTTCTGTAAGAATCTGGGTAACAGGGGAATTGGTGGAAATGCATAAAGGAGACCCGGGGGCCAATCGTGGATAAGAGCATCCCTCGGGGAGTGACCTGGCGTCGGAATCAGGGCAAAATAGCTTCTGCATTTGTTGTTGATGTGACTGGTGAACAGGTCGCAGGAAGGCTGGCCCCATTTGCAGAAGATCCTGTCCGCAATCTCTTGTTTGAGGGACCATTCGTGGGGCAATAAAATTGCTCTGCTCAGTCTGTCCGCTATGACGATGGGTTTGCCTGGGATGTGTGTTGCTAATAGAAAGTGCTGGGATGTCACTGCCCTCTGCCATACTCTGAGGGCTTCTCGACAAAGGGGATAAGACTTGGTCCCACCTTGCTTGTTCAGGTACCAGACCACTGACATGTTGTCTGTCTGTATTGCAATTGTCCCTAGAGGAAGAGAGTCCTGAAAGTATTGCAACGCTAGAAGTACTGCTCTCATTTCCAGGACATTGATATGCAGATGTGATTCTTGATCTGTCCATGTGCCTTGGGTAATCTTTTCCTAGAAAACCTCCCACCCTATCAGGGAAGCGTCCATGGTCACAGTGGCAACTGGAGAGGGGAGCATGAAGGGACGTCCTATTGTGACATGAAGAGACATCAACCACCACTGAAGATCCTTTTTACAGGAATTCATTATCAGGATCATGTGACTCATTGGAAGTTCTTGGTAAGACCATTGCGTGAATAGAAACCATTGAAGGATTCTCATATGCATCCTTGCTAACGGGATTACTAAAATAGCTGCCGCCATCAATCCTAGAACTTTCAATACCTCTGCAGCTGGTGCTCTGTTCTTTGACATCAGGGACATGATGTGTTGATGAAGAATACAAATTCTTTCTGGTGGAAGACTAAGAGTGGTGGTTGACGTGTCTAATTCTGTCCCTATAAACACGATATGCTGTGATGGCAACAAGGCAGACTTTTTAATGTTGACTGTAATGCCTAGTCAATCGCAGAGTGTCAGAGTAGCCTCTCTTGCTTGAAGAAGTTGATGCCTGGTGGTGGAAGGTAAGGAGCCAATCGTCCAAATATGGAAACACCTGGAATCCTATACTCCTCAGGTGAGCCGTGACTACAGCCATGCACTTGGTGAACAATCTGGGGGCTGTAGTGAGAACAAAGGGCAGAGCTCGGAATTGATAATGATTGGCTCCCAGCCAGAAATGCAGGTGATCTCTGGATGGCCTGGCCATCTTTATGTGGTAGTATGCATCCTTGAGATCGATTGAGCACATCCAATTGTCCTTCCCTAGAAACAGGAGTATGGACTGTAGCGTGACCATTCGGAACTTCTCTTTTCTCACAAATTGGTTGAGTCTGCTGAGATCCAAAATGGATCTCCAGTCCCCTGTTTTCTTTGGTACCAAAAAGAATCTTGAGTAAGTTCTGAATCCTGTCTGGTCTGCCGAGACTGGCTGGATGACTCTCTCTTTTCTAGCAATTGGCATACCTCTATTGCTGCTTGTCCCATGTGACTGGGTGGAACGTCCGGGATTTTTTTGACAGAAGGGACTGGGTGGAGAATGGTATGAAATACCCTCTGAAAATGATACTTTATACGCAACTGTCATTTGTTATATTTAGCCAGGCTTTTGGGTATAATGATAAGAGACCCCTGACTGCCTCCAGAGTAGGACAGCCAGGCCTCCCTTCAGGAGCGCTGGTAGGACTGACCAGAGAAGTGATCTCTGTCACCCAGGTGTTGTGGACCCCCTCTGCCGTGAGAGCAACATCTTCTATTGAAACCCCCTCCTCTGCCTCTGGGGGGGCTCTCCACGTGTGTCTTGAAAGGCTCCTTGGGCTTTCCGGAACCACACCTTTCCTCCCCTCTGACTTTTAGGAAAGGGTCGAGTGGGGGGTGGAAAAATGGACTCCGATGGCAGACAGAGTCTTTCCTTCTTGCTCACACCTGGTCAAAGTCTCCTTCACCTTTGGCCCAAACAAAGATGAGCCGTCAAATGGGGCATTAGTAAAGGAAGACTTGAAGGGTTCCACAAAGGAACAGAGTCGCATCCAGGCATGCCTACGACGAGCAATTCCTGTGCCTGCAGCTCAACTCGAATCATCAGCTGGTAAGATACGAGACGAATGGATGAGATGACTATCGAATTAAGGGTAGAGATTTGAGTGGCAATCTTGTCAAAAACACTTGTAGCTACAGCACCCTGAAGGGTATCCTTAAGGAGATCTCTCTGCAGTCTGGTAAAATGTGTCAAGTAGTTCAGTGATCTGAGTGAGAAAATCGCTGAACTGAACATGCATTCCCCATACCTATCCATGATCCTAGATTCTCTGTTAGGAGGATGACGAGGAAGTCTCAGACATTTCCTTTTTGGTGGCTGCCGCCACCACCATGGCATCAACAGGGACTCCCTTGGTCAAAAAGGACTTATCCATGGGGGCAGAAATAAACTTATTAGACCTCTTGGGAACAGGTTCCATAGATTCTGGTGACTCCCGCGCCCTACGAAAGACCAGATCCATAAGCTCATCGTAGGGCGGAGATACCCAAGAGGTGGAAGGTTGAGACCCGAACACCTTCAGGAGAACCGACTCATTCTCAGTAGGGCTCTTGGACTGCCAATCACCCCTCTGCCTAAGAATTTCAAGAATCTCCGCAAAGGAGATGTCCTCAGAGGGGGATCTAGGAGACCCTTCTGATTCATCCAAGTCAGTGTCTGATATAATAGACTCCTAGGGGGAGTACAAATGCCTCCTCTTGCATAATCTCTTCCTGGAAACCTCTTCAGGGGCAACTTCTGGAGAGGTCTCAGAAGAGCAGGGAGTGCCCTGTGGGGCTACCTGAGGCTCAGTGTCTCTACGCTTGGGATGACTGGAGGAGACAGAAACTGACACAGGCACTTTAGGGGAAGAAGAGGCCAGACCTTGAGATGAGGAAGTCTTAGGAGACAAAACACACCTCATGGCTTTGAATGCACCTCAGTTCCAACAAGGAGGAGTCGACGGATCCGACGGAGCCACGATCTCCTCATGCACCGAAGCCGTGGACTCTGAGCCCATGGTAGGAGCTGAGCTCACCTGAGCTGAGGCCCCGAGAGGAAGAGTCGGCACTGACAAGTTGGTGCGGCTATCCTCCACAGACCTGACCGGAGAGTGTTGGCTCCTAGAGTCCCCGGTCGGCACCGAGAATGTCCGAGCAGATGGAGCCAATGACACTGGAGCAGGTGTTGGTTCCAAGGGATCCACAATCATCAGGTCAGCCTCCTCGAGCTCCGAAGATCCGATTCAAGAGTAGTGGTCTTCGGCACCAACAGTTGGGTCTGAGACGACAGCAATTTAGCTAGGCCTGGTGCCTTTAAGAGTTTCTGAACCAGCCAGTCCATATCCAGATCAGAAAGGCTGACAGAGGACCTGGAAGAGTGAACAGATGGAGCCGATTGGAGCAGCATGGATGGAGGTTTTTCGGCAAACAGTTCCAGAGCAGTGTCCTGGTTCTGAAAAGAAGAGACTGTCATCTCTGAAGGCATTGGAGCTGAAGTCCACACTTTCTGACCTTTTTCCCTTTTTAGACCTAGATTCGCAGGAAGATTTGGATGATTTGTTGGCCCCATCCTGGTCAGACAATGCCTCAGAAAAAGGGTGTTTGATAATACCCCTATCAATTAACTTCCTCTTCCTTTCTGCAAGCACTCTTATGGAAAAGGAGTGAGAGATACTGCATGACTCTTGCAGGTGCACCTCACCCAAACAATAAGCTATTTTAGAATCTAACTAACTCACACAAAACACACACAGCCCAAAAGGGGCAACTAACAACTATATCAATATAAACAGGATTAAGTAATCCAATAACAAGAGTCCCAAACAGGGAACACTGACTAACAACTATAAAAAGTGATCCTAAGGCCAAAAGGCCAAAGGGCCGAAGGCAAAGAAAGATTTCACTGAGGAAAGGGGGTTAAACACAGAAAGCAACTATCCACTAGCTAGTACTATCTAGTATTATAAAGTAATCAAAGATATATAAAAAAAATATATATATAACTTGCTGAAAGTTAAAAACTCCCAATAGTAGTCTCGAGCAATGCTGGAAACCAAGAGATCCATGCCATGGCAAACTAGATCTGAGGTAATTCCAGCAGTGCAATGTGGGATAAGGGGTTGGGTCTCGAGCTACTGGAGAACTTTGAGCATGCTAGTCAGTCGTGTCGGAGCAGAGGATCGGCTCCGAACACATCAGTGATGAATGAACGGCGAGATTGAACAACTTCACATTATTAAGTTTTATAGTACTTAGCTGAGAGCTGGCTTGACATATCTTAATATTTACAAGGCAAATGAGACCTGGTAGATGGGCACTTTGGGTAAAGCTTAGCTCGAGAGTTTTTTGGCTGGCATGAGCTTGTTATAAGGCCGACTCGGTTCCAAGGACAGAACCGACACCCATCAGTAAGGAATGAATGAAGATTAACATCAGATCTACATTATTACTTACTTAACTGAGTAAGTCCACTGGACACAAGTGCCCCTTTTTAGGGATAACCCAGAACAGTCAGGTTAAGTAACTGACTCAGAATCACACAACAGGTAAATGATGACAAAGGGAATGAAAATGTGGACTACAAAAAGCAAACTGTTAACAGGCAATGGTGTTAATCCTCTGTACTAACTGCCAAACTATTGCCTGACTGGCACTGGTCAAAAATATATTGGCCTTTTTTGGAAAAGACAAATTATAGTGGAAATGTTTACCATTGTTAGACACGTCACTATTTTGGAGTTAAAATTGTGGAGAAAGTTGTAATGTGCATGGCTACCAATAACAAAATGGGATGGATGAGTGGCAAATAAAATAGGAAAAGACCAATGTTTGTAGGGTGCACAAATTCATAAGTAAGAGAGTTACATCATTCAAATAAAGTTTATAAACCTTTCTTTCACCAAAGCTGGAAATTGTTATGTATAGTAAATGTTGAAGGGCATAATTTTGAATGCAATCAGGATGATTTTTTTAATAAACTTTTCAAAGTTTCCCTTAGAATAATAAGAATGTCATGTATGCAAAACAGAAACAAAAGTTAAGAACTTATAATGATAGATCCATGTTGTCTTCCTTTTGTTTGATTCAACATGTTAGTTGTCGGATCTGATCAGAACTGACCTCTGCATCTTATATCAAAGCTTTTGGATCTGAGAGCTCCTGACTCCTCCCTTAACCACAATTCTCCTCTCCTGCCTGAACTATTTCAGACTGAGTTTGCTGACTGACCTTAAAAAGGGCATTTTGTGTGTGTGTGTGTATTGTATATATACACACACACACACACACACACACACATATATATATATATATATATATATATATATATATATATATATATATGTGTGTGTATGGGTCTACTTCTAAATTTCAAAGTTTCAAACCTTTGAATTTCTTATGATCAAAGTTTTGAAACTTCAAACCCTTTAAATGGGGATTGCTGTGCAGCGCAGAATGGTATATTTACCATTTTCCTCACTGTAGTGTGATCCTGGAGTTGGTATATTTAATTTGCAGGGGGTAGGTGAGTGCAAGGGGTCTTGACCCCCTGCAAAAACATATAAAAAAAAAAATATATATACATATATATATATATATATATACATATATATATATATATATTTTTTTATTTACATTTGAAAGTTTCAAAACTTTGATCTTATGGTCTCGACCAAAAGAAATTTGAAGTTTTGCAACTTTGAAATTTAGAAGTAGACTCGTGTGTGTGTGTGTGTGTGTGTGTGTGTGTGTGTGTGTGTGTGTGTGTGTGTGTATATGTATATATATATATATATATATATATATATATATATATATATATAAACGCTAATACAAGGGATCAGACAGGGCCCAAAAAAGATCTGGCTAATCCCTTGAGGCACAATGACAATTTGGAAGGGGGAAGGGAGTTGAACCAGATGAAAAGAAGATAATACAGATCTATAGTTATGGTAAGTTCATAACTATTGTATCCAGGGTTATCTTTTTTCATCTGATTCAATGTGAGGGACAGATTAACAAATTACTCGACAGGTACCTGGTTGGACTCAAAGAAGGATATTCCTGAATATGGTTGAGCCGAAAGATATGCATATCCTAGACAATAACCCTAAGCTGTAGTGAGACACAAAGGTATGAGTTGAGGACCAAGTTGCTGCTGCACATATGTCAGTTACAGGAACTCGTTCAGCAAAAGCTATTAAGGTTGCGATTGCTCTTGTAGAACGTGCCTTAGGCCTTGATTGTACAGGCATGCCAAGTGAATCATACAAAAGAAATTGCAGTTTGCGAACCATCTTGAGAGGGTTATTTTAGAAACTGTTTGCCCAACTTTTTTTTGGAAAAATATATGAACAATTGATCTGACCTTCTGATAGTCTTGTTACGGTGAAGGTAGAATTTGAGTTGAAAATGCACATCTAATGTATGTAACAAATGTTTTCCTTTATAACAAGGATTACCCTGGTCTTGCACTCAGTTGGTTTCTAAATGAACCTGGTGATAAGTAGAATGGGGGAAAAGGCATAAAGGAGACCTGGAGGCCAAGAATGGACTACAGCATCTCTCTGTGACTGACCCTGTGGAGGGATGAGGGCAAAGTAACTTTTACATTTGTTGTTCAGGTAAGAAGCAAAAAGGTCACAGTAAGGTTGGCCCCAGTGGCTGAAGATCTCTGCTGCCAATGCTTTGTTGAGAGACTACTCATGAGGCAATAGTACAGTTGTGCTCAGTTTGTCTGCCGGGATGTTGGCTGTCCCAGGTATATGCATTGCTAATAGAAACAGGTTGGAAGACATTGCCTATTGCCAGATTCTCATGGCTTCTTGACAAAAAGGGTATGATCTTGTTCCAGCTTGTTTGTTAATGTACTAAACCACTGACATTTTGTCTGAATATAGGGTAATCACATCCTTGGGTAAATGGTCCTGAAGTGCCTGTGATGTAAGGAGGACCGCTCTTAACTACAAGACATTGATGTGAAGGTTGGGCTCTATGGAGGACCATGTTCCTTGGACTCTTCAAAAATGCCCCCCCCAACCTAAAACAGATGCATCCGTGGATCACTGGGTACTGTAGGACGGAAGAGTCTGTCCTAAGTAACTGAGTCAGATGAAATCCACCACTGAATATGGTTCCTGCAAAATTGTGTAACATGAATTCTGTAGTTTACAGGTCATTAAAGTAAACAGAATATGGATTTCAGAATATACAGACTTGGCTGTGGGAGATTTTGTGAATTTAAAAATCATTCACAACAACCCTGTGTATTTACTTCATGTTATTTACATATATGGTTAAGGTATACAATCCACTGTGCCTCTCAGCTGAAAACATCTGGCTAAAGGAACCATCACAATGGAAGAAGCCATTAGACATAGGAGGCATAACATCAGTTGGGCTGATCTGTTACCTGAACAGCAACTGATCTGATTGATTTGATCCATGCTGAGGGCACGTTTTGCTATATGATGTACAGTGTTTATGTGGCAGCCTATGCATTCTTGCTCTTGTCTTAGTTTACAGAGGTGCCCAGGTGGGTTCATAGTTGCAGTAGGAATGACTGATGAGCTAGAAGTAGATCCCTGGATGTAGCAGTTACAAACCAATAATCCAAATGTAGCAATAGTTGGATCCCTTGAAGCTTGCAATAGGCTGTCACAGCTGCCATTATTTAAGTGAACACCAGGTGGGTTGTGGTGAGACTTGACAGCAGCACTCTGAACTGAAAGTGATTGGCCCTCAGCCAGAAACGGAGGAGCCTCCTGGACTGCCACTGATTTTTATGTGATAGTAGATGTCCTTGAGATCTATAGATCACATCCAATTGTCCTTTATGAGTAGAGGTAGAATGGATTCTACGGTGACCATCCGGAATATTGCCTGTTTTATGAATTCATTCAAATTGCTGAGATCCAAAATTGGTCTCAGGTCCCCTGCCTTTTTTGGTACTAAAAAGAACCTTGAATAGACTCCAGATTCTACCTGGTCTTGGAGGACGGGTTGGATGACTCCTTTGTCCACCAACTTTTGAACTTCTGTTGCTGTGGATTCCAAGTGATTGGGTGGATTGTTAGGAATCTTTTGATCTATTCTTGGGGTTTCCATAAAGAGTAATATATAACCTCTGGTTATGATACTTAGAACCCACACATTGGGAGTCATATTTTGCCAGAACCTACATATTGGGAATTATATTTTGCCAGGCTTAAGGGTGTAAGGAGAAGCATCCCCAGACTGCAGCAGTTCAGGAAGTCTTCAGGGACACTGAAAAGGTTGCTGTTTGAGAGGTCTGAAAA
>NC_056743.1:285589708-285617208 GCF_019279795.1 Protopterus annectens
AGCTATAAATCCTGGCTTAAATAGCAAACAAATAACCAAGTGGAATGCCACAGAATAAAGACATGTAAATACCTGAGTTTAAATAAATAAAAACAACGTGAAAATAATTAGAAGTTATGTACCTACCATAACGTTCCATGTTAGTTGTCTTCTTCTCACCTTCTTTCTTGCTGGATGGGTTCGGAGCCGATCCTCGGCTCCGACTCGGCCACTCTAAAAGCTCGAGAGCTAGTTCCACCGGCTCGAGGCTCCCCTATATCCCACAATGCTAGGCGGTAACTCCTCAGATCTCGTTTGAAAGCTAAGCTAAGGCCAGCAATAAAATTCCATAAGGAACAAAGAAGAGAACTCTTCTAGGTCTGTTCTGGCTAGGGGGAAGGAGGGTGGGACGCAAGAAAGAAGGCGAGAAGAAGACAACTAACATGGAACATTATGGTAGGTACATAACTTCTAAATGTTAAGTTGTCAATCTCGCCTTCATTCTTGCTGGATGGGACCGCGTCCCTAGCACCTTGTCCCGGGTGGCCTATTGGAACAGACTCTTGAGTACAGTGGAACCAAAGTTGGCTCGGTCTCTAGAGGCCAAATCTAACTTATAATGAGAAATGAAGGTATGGGGAGAATCCCAAGTAGCTGCCGAACAAATCGAATCAATAGGCAGCCTGTCTTGGAAAGCTACAGAAGTGGCTAAAGCTCTAGTTGAATGAGCCCTGGGTTTGGATGGCAACCATTGATGTCTTGTCTCATACACTAGAGTAATCAATGAAGTAAGCCATCTAGAGAGAGAGACTTTAGAGACTGGAAGGCCCATTCTACCTTCTGCATAAGAAACAAACAGTTGGTCAGATTTCCTGAATTGTTTGGTCCTGTCTAAATAGTACCTAAGCTGGCGATGAACATCTAAACAGTGTAACTTTTGTTCTGACCTATTAGAATAATTTGGGAAGAAAACAGGAAGCTCAATGATTTGATTCAAATTTGCCAAAGAAGCTACTTTGGGCAAAAAAGACGGGTTAGTACGCAAGGACACCCTGTCTTTATGAAATACCAGATAAGGGGGTCGACTACACAGAGCATGGAGTTCAGAGACTCTTCTAGCTGAGGTGATAGCTACTAAAAAGAGTGTCTTCCAAGAAAGTAACTTTATAGAACATGAAGCCGCAGGTTCAAAGGGGGGAAGAATTAAGGATGCCAGAACCAAGTTGAGATCCCATTGAGGAGGAGGATCTCTGATGGGTGGTTTGAGTAGAAAGACTCCCTTTAAAAAGGCCTTGCAGAGTTTGTGAGACATGATAGAGGACTCTGAGATTCCAACATGAAAGTTCGAAATTGCAGCCAACTGAACTCTAATGGTAGATGGGGACGAACCTGCATGGAAAAGTTCGGCTAGAAAGTCTAGAACTGTTTGAATAGAAGCAGTGAAAGGATCTATATTCTTTGACTGCGCCCAATAGGAAAAATGTTTCCACTTGCTATAATAAATCTTACGAGTGGACGATTTATGAGAGGCAATCAAGATATCTCTAACTGAGTGAGATATCAAAGGAAGCCTGGCTAAGGTCGGAATTGGAGGAACCAAGCTGTGAGGTTCAGAGAGGGAAGGGAGTGGTGCAACTGACCCGAATGATGGGTCAAGAGGTCTGGAACTGGGTCCAGATGCCAAGGTTGTTCCAACAGATAACGGTGGAGAAAGGGGAACCAAATTTGTCGAGGCCAGTAAGGGGCAATGAGGATCACAGAGGCTTCCTGAGCGATGGCTTTCTGTATCAGCTGGGATATCAGTGGGAAGGGAGGAAAGGCATATAGAAGTCCCCGGGGCCAAACGTGCACTAGAGCGTCTCTGCTGGGATGGCCTGGTTGGGGAAAGAGGGTGAAAAAATTGTCGCACTTGCTGTTTTGGGGAGTAGCAAAAAGGTTGCAGCAATTTTATTTATTTTTATTTTACATTTGTTAACCGGGCTAGTCTAGCTGGATATATGTCCATTTTCAGTAGAGGCCCGGGGAGAAAAGCTCCACACATACTAAATTACAAAGAGACAATTTACAAAAAATTAAGTACAAAAAGAATATACATTTAGTAACATGGAAAAAAAAAATGAAATACCTAAGGAACAAACTAAAATATAGTTGTTGAGTAAAAGCATTACAAAAAGTCAAGATTAGCAACATGGATTCGATAAACTGTTGGAGAGAAGAAGTAGAACAGGAGATAAGAAGGGAATACAAAGGAGGAAGAGAGAAAGAAGCAATAGTCTAGTGAGGAGAAGGGTAAGAAGGTGTAAAAGAGGACAGGGGAGAGAAAAAAGGAGGAGTGGGTCAGAGCATAAGAGGAGAGCAACAGGGCAACAGGAAGAAGGAATAAGTATATTTACTAAGTATGGTGTAAAGTTCTAGTAGAGTAGGGGGAAAGAAGAAGGTTAGTCAGGAGTCCTACAGGAACAGAGCCAGTGATTTTGGAAATACAGTTTGATTTTTTGTTTGAAGAGTGGTAAGGAGGAGGTTAGAGTGATATCAGTGGGTAGCTGATTCCATATCCTTCCTACAGTATTAGTGAACAGAGAGTCACCAGCTAAGTTATGGGACTTTACAGATTTGGTCATGAGTTTAGAAGAAGATCGAAGGGAGGTAAGATCATTGTAAGGGATTAAAAGTTGAGAAAGTATAGGGGTATTATAAGGTTGGTAAAGTATCTTGTGAGCAATGGTAAGTTGTGAGATCAAAAGACAGTTTTGTAGCTCAAGCCAGCCTAGGAGTTTTAGGTTATGACAGTGATGTGTTCTGAAAGGGTTACTGGTGGTAAATCGGGCAATGCTATTGTAACAAGTTGCTAGTTTATTTAGGTTGGCCTTCTTAAGGTTAGTGAAAATAGGTGAGGCGTAAAAGAGAGTAGATATAAGATGGGAGTGGGCAATAGTAGCTCTGGTAGAAGGTGTGAGAAAAGGTTTGATATGGTATAATAATCCAATTTTTTTATTAACAGTTTTGATGGTGTTATTGATGTGTTGATCAAAAGTAAGATTGTTGTCGATGGCTATTCCTAGCAGTTTAGTTGTTGTGTCAGGAGAGATAACAGTAGTGTCATTAGACAAAATGTTGAAGTTTAATGGGGAGGCTTGAGTGGTAGGAGTGAAAAGGAGAAGTTTTGTTTTTTTAGCATTGAGGAGGAGGTACCGTCTAGTAAACCAAGTTTCTACAGTGTTGAAGGTAGTTTGAGTTAGAGAGAGTAGTTCTGCGGAGGTAGATGCTGAGCAAATAATTGTGGAGTCGTCAGCATATTGGATGCAGGTAGCTTGAGGGATGACAGTGTTGAGATCGTTTATGTAAAGGGAGAAGAGAAGTGGACTGAGAATAGAGCCTTGTGGGACTCCAATAGGAACAGGCAATAAGGAAGAGATATGATTGTCCCAAAGAACGGCTTGATGTCTGTTGTTAAGATAAGAAGTAAACCATTTTAAAGCCAGGTTATCAAATGAGAGGGATTTAAGGATGTTAATAAGGGAAGAGTGGTTCACCATGTCAAAAGCTTTAGAGAGGTCAATAAATAGAGCAGAGGAGAAAATATTGGAGTTACGATAGTTGTTGATAGTATCCACGAAAGAAAGGAGGGCAGTGGAGGTGCTATGGTGGGGTCTAAAGCCATGTTGACAGTTGGCAATTATGTTGTGAGAAGAGAGATATTGTATGAGTTGCTGATGGATGCATTTCTCCATAATCTTAGCTAGAGGAGAGAGAAGAGCAATACGTCTAAAGTTAGTATAGTCAATAGAGTTACCACCTTTGTGTAGTGGGATGATATGAGATATTTTCCATATATATGGTATGGTTCCTTCTTGGATAGTCCTATTAATGAGTATAGATATAGGGTATGCAATCTGTTTAGCAGCCTTTTGAAGAAAGAGAGAGGGGAGTTTGTCAGCAGAGTGGGTGCAGGGTTTCAGTTTAAGAATAAGCTTATAGATGAAGGAGGTAGAGATAGGATGAAGAGTGAAGTTTTGGGGTGAATCCATAAGATTATTTGGAGGGTAAAAGTTATTGGCATTCAGTTGTCTAGCAAGAGATTGAATGGTTTCAATAAAAAAGGTGTTGAAGGCGTTTGCAGTATGGCTAGGGGTGTCTGGGTTTGCGTTTATTAGGGAGGGAGTTTTAGCTGTACCAGGTGAAAGGAGTTTGTTGATTGAACACCAGAATTGTTTGGGTTTATATAATTGGGTTTCCTGAAGTTCACAGTAATAGTTCTTTTTGTCAGAGATTATTGCTTTTTTTGTAAGATTTCTAAGTTGGCAAAAATGATGAAAATCAGAGGTAGTTCTATGGTGTCTCCATTTGGCCCAAATTTTATTTTTACTGTGAATTAATTTTTTTGTTTCCTTTGAGAGCCAAGGGGCTATACTAGACTTCATTCTAATAGAGCGTGCAGGGGCATGTTTATCCAAAATGGAAAGGAAGGTCGAGTTAAAGAATGATACTGCTTCATTAAGAGGAAGTGATTTCAAGAGGTTCCAGTTACATGTTTTGAGATCATTTTGAAATAAATCACTTTTAAAGTTTTTGGTAGAGCGTATTATTCTAATGTTAGGGAGGTTTTGATAGTCAGTCTTTTCTCTAGAGATATAGGTTAGGCAGTGGTCACTGAGGTCATCAGTCATAGTTCCTACTTTGTATGAGACATTAACTTTGTTTATTAGTATCCAGTCTAAGATATTCTGTTTCTTACTTGGTTTATTAAACCTAGTTGTAGTGGTAATGGATTGAGTAAAACCATGTAGGTTTATATGACAGGAGGGATTGTCACTATTAATAGTATTCCAGTCTATATTAAAGTCACCCAGAATTATAGTTTCTTGGGGGAAGTTAGTGGAAGCCCAGCTGAGGAAGTCTTCTAAGATTGGTATGTTGTTGCCTGGTGGTATGTACATACAGATGATGTAAAGAGCTTTTTGAGCATTTAACTGAAGTTTAGCGATGATGGCTTCAGCACTAGAATCCTGGGTTGGGCAGGCTGGGAGGGTGGAAATGCTAAGGTGGTTCTTAAATAGAATTGCCACACCACCACCTTTACGTTTAGTACGATCAAGCCTATGTAAATTATAGTCTTGGGGTATAATCTCAGTGTCTTTGGTGGCTGGCTTTAGCCAGGTCTCTGAGAGGCACAGAATGTCAAAGTTGTGAATGTCTAACAGGGCCTGCCCCACTTTCGAAAAACTTTCTCCAACACTGAATTGTTCAGAGACCACTCGTGAGGCATGAGAATAGCTCTGCTCAATTTGTCCGCAATCACATTGGACTTCCCGGGAATGTGTGTTGCTAACAGAAATCGCTGAGAAGAAATCACCCATTGCCATAGTCTGAGTGCCTCTCGACATAGGGGGTAAGACCTGGTTCCGCCTTGTTTGTTGATGTACCACACTACAGACATGTTGTCTGTTTGTATTGCTATAGTTCCCTTGGGAAGAGAGTCTTGTAGGGCTTGCAACGCTAGAAGCACTGCTCTCATCTCTAGGACGTTTGTGTGCAAGTGGCACTCGAACGGTTGCCACATGCCCTGGACTATCCTGCCCTGGAAATGCCCCCCCCCCACCCGATCAGGGAGGCGTCCATTGTCACTGTAGCAACCGGAGGGGGAGGGACAAAAGGTCTCCCTAGGAGGAGCTGAGGAGATGTGATCCACCAAGAGAGATGACTCTTGCACAACTGAGTTATCCGAATAGGATGGGACATTGGAAGGCTTTGGTAAGACCATTGTGTGAAGAGCATCCATTGCAAAATCCTCATGTGGAAGTGAGCTAATGGTAGGAGAGGGATGGCCGCTGCCATAATCCCCAAGACTTTCAGGATCTGTCTGGCTTTGACTTTGTTGTTCTGCAAAAGAAGAAAGACCTGTTTGTGAATGTCTGCTATCCTCTGCTCTGTGAGTCTGGCTGACATCTTGACTGTGTCTAGATTTGCACCTATGAAAGTAATAACACGACAAGGCAACAAGATAGACTTTTCATAGTTTATTGAAATGCCTAGTGCCTGACGTGCGAAAAGTGTAGTCTCTGGCGAGGAGTAAAAGATGCTTGGTGGGGGCTGTAAGGAGCCAGTCGTCTAAATAAGGAAACACCTGGAATCCTTGACGTCTCAGATGAGAGGCTACCACTGCCATGCATTTGGTAAACACTCGGGGGGCTGTAGTGAGACCAAAGGGCAGGGCTCTGAATTGAAAATGACTGGTTCCCAGCCTGAAGCGGAGAAACCTCCTGGAGCGTTGATTCATCTTGATGTGATAGTACGCATCCTGGAGATCTATAGAGCACATCCAGCTGTCCCGTTCCAAAAGAGGAAGAATGGACTGTAGCGTGACCATCCGGAACTTTGTTTTCTTGATAAACTTGTTCAAGTTGCTGAGATCCAAAATGGGTCTCCAGTCCCGTTTTCTTTGGAACCAAAAAGAATTTGGAGTAGGTTCCAGATCCTACTTGGTCTGCTGGCACTGGTTGAATAGCTCTTTTTGCGAGCAGCTTTGAAATTTCTAATGCTGCTTGCTCCCTTTGATGGGGTGGAACGTCTGGAAGGGATTTTTTGGACAGCTTTGGAATGAAAAGGAAAGGGATTATGTAGCCTTCGGAAATAATAGACTGTACCCACTTGTCTTGAGTTAAAGATAGCCAGGCTTTTGGGTGCAGAGACAACCTTCCCCCGACTGCCTCCGAAGGTGGACAGTCGGGCAACACCTCAGGGATGCTGAAAAGGCTTGTCGGAAAAGGATTCTTGACTGCCCTGATTCTGCGGGCCCCCTCTGCCTCTGGGACGGCGTCTGCCATTGTTGTTCCCCCCTCTGCTTCTAGAGGGGAATCGACTCTGTGCGTCAGGCAAGTCTCCTTGAGATTGTTTACGGAACCACATCTTTCCCCCCTTCTGACCTTTGGGGTAAGGTCTAGAAGGAGTAGAAAAATGGACTCCGACGGCAGAAAGAGTTTTGCCATCAGTCTCGAACCTAGTCAGGGTTTCCTTCACTTGAGGACCAAAGAGGGATGATCCATCAAAGGGGGAATTAGTGAAGGATGCCTTAAAGGGGTCCGTAAAATTACAAAGCCGCATCCAGGCGTGCCTACGCAAGGCTACACCTGTACCTGCCGCTCTACTTGCTCCATCAGCCACATATGAAAGGAGGCGCATGGAGGAGTTGGTTATAGAATTAAGGGTAGCCAGCTGAGAGTTCATCCTGTCCTGAAAACCTGCAGCTGTTGGGTCCTTCAACATTTCACTCGCTTCCTTGAGTAAATCTCTCTGAAGTCGAGTAAAATGACACAGGTAATTCAGCGATCTCATAGTAAAAGTCACTGACGAGAACATCCGCTTCCCGTACCTGTCCAGCGACCTAGACTCCTTGTTAGGAGGATGAACAGGCACCGAAGGATCAGCTAACTCCTTCTTGGTAGCTGCAGCCACCACCATAGCATCAACAGAGACGCCTTTGGTCAGAAACTCTTTATCCTTGGGGGCCGTGATGAACTTAGATGGTCTCCTGGGGGTGGGTTCCACTGAGTCAGGAGCCGCCCAAGCCTTCTTTGCCACCACTTGCATGAGGGGACACCCAGGAGGTGGAAGGGTGAGAGCCAAACGCCTCAAGGTACACTGATTCATCATCTGAAGGGTTGAGGGCTGGCCAATTCCCCCTCTGATTTAAGATTTCAAGGATGTCTGCAAAAGAGACATCTTCAGAGGGGGAACGAGGGGAACCTTCAGAATCCTCTAAATCAGTGTCAGAGGTGACAGACTCAGGGGAGTCAATGTGCTTCCTCTTACACTGCCTTTTCCTAGGGGGCTCTCCTGCAGGGTCAGGAGAGGCCTCGGAAGAGGAGGAGATCCCCACAGGGGAAACTTGAGGAGCTGGCTCTCTACGATCGGGGATGAGAGAGTGAGTTGAAATCACCGGAGGCACAATAGGGGGAGGGGCAGAAAGAACCGACTGGGGAGTAGAACCTGGTTCTAACATGCTCCTCATGACCTCAAAGGCACACCTGTCAGGCAGAGCCGAAGGTCTCCGTTCCGAAAAACTGAAAACCTCCCCCGGCCCCAACAGTGATGGCTCCGAGGCCGATGTCGAAGCTGAACTCACCAGCGCTGAAGCACCGAGAGGGAGAGCAGGGTCGGACAAGGGTCCGATGCCACTCGCCCCCTCGGAGCCGACGAGGGAAGTCCAGTGCCGAGATTTTTCCAAAGAAGACATTGGAGCCGACGACGGAACCAAAGACAAGGGTATCGGTTCTGACGCCACCCCAGTATTAGGTCCGAGCCGCCCCGGCTCCGAACTCAAAAGAGTCAGAGGAGGAACAGATTGAGTGGAAGGAATAGGTCTCGACTGTTGAGTCGGACTTTGAAGCATCTGGGCTAATGCCTCGTACTTAAGAAGTCGACTCACTACTCTCTGAAGGTCATGGTCCGATAACCTGGAAGACCTAGAAGAGTGGGATCTATGGCTCCGTTCAGACAACAAGGATGATGCTGGAGCCGAATGAACGGAGCCGATAGATGGAGAGCGGGACCTCTTCCTGGATGTCGGTTCCGATAATAAAATCGGAGCCAACAGAGTAATGTCTTCCTCGGCTCCGGCCGGAGCCGAGGACACCGTAGGGGCTTGTATTCAAGTTTCATCGGCTCCGGCCGGAGCCGATGTTCGAATAGCTTTAGTGCCTCCAGAAGACGGCTCAGAGGCTGGAGCCGAAGGTCTAGAAGGCTTCGAGGGTTTCCCCGATGACTGAGTTGAGGGACCCTCAGGCTTAAGTAAGCCCCTTAAAATAAGTTTATTTTTTCGCTCCTGCAGGACTCTAGGGCTGAAGCCATGGCAAACAGCACATGAGTCCTGCAGGTGCAAAGGTCCCAGGCAGTACACACAAGAAGTGTGACCGTCTGTCAAAGACATCTTCTGACAGCACGCGTCACACTTCTTAAAGCCTGAGACCTTTGATTCCTTACACATATCTAAGGGAAAGTGTAACACACAACACACACACACACACACACACACACACACACACACACACACACACACCGATTACACTTAAGGTTAAATTAACACTTAATTTAAAACAAATAGTAATAAAATTCCCTATAAAACACACTCACTCACTAGGAAGGGAGGGACTGGGCCTAGGGGTTTAGGGCCCGAGGGAAATTATTTAAGATTTTGTGGAAAAAAGGGGGTGGAAAGTTAACGGGAATGGGATAAACTAATTTAACACTAACTATTTATAAGAAAAATTAACTTTAAGGGGAGAAAAGGCTAAGAAAACTAGTTATTTACCAAAAAACTAACCTGAGCCGGTAGGAACACACCTCAATCGCTGTAGAGGCAAACGAGATCTTAGGAGTTACCGCCTAGCATTGTGGGATATAGGGGAGCCTCGAGCCGGTGGAACTAGCTCTCGAGCTTTTAGAGTGGCCAAGTCGGAGCCGAGGTCGGCTCCGAACCCATCCAGCAAGAATGAAGGCGAGATTGACAACTTAACATTAAAAAGTTTAATAGAACACAATGGACTGGTTAAGCACTTCTTTCTTAAACAAGCATACAGTTCACAAGAACCAGTAGTTAAATACAAATGGCCATATTTAAAGGTTTCCTCATCATACGATGAAAACACTTAAAAGCGCCTTCATTTAATAAAATATTTAACATAATTCAAATACACAACAATAATATATAAATATTTTAAAACAGACTGTATAATTAAGTTAAAAAACTATCACTACAACTGTGATGCCCGTGCACTGGCCCAGTAATCAAGGAGCCTCACTCTTCACCACTAACACCAGTGAGGGGCGTCCACATTGGGAAGGATAACAAAAACACACAGTAAAGTACAATTTCCCTTAAGAGCACACAGAGATCACAGTCAGTCTGGGGCTGGTTTCTCCCTTTCTCTCCAGATCCCCAGTAAGACCCTCCAATGGCACAGCTATTGGGTACAGATTTCAGCCGAGTAGTCAAGCCAAAACCTCCAGTGCCCTCTCTGTCCAACCAGTGCTTTGTGTCCCTGCCCAAGTAGCTGACACACAAACTTTGAGATTTGGTTTATATACAGACACACACACAGACATTCCTGGGGAATGCTGGCACAGCTTGTCCATCTACACCCCCTCCTGCCAGGCTATAAGGTAGTAATCACTGCCAACTACTCATCAGCTACAAAGCAGGCCCTTACCAAAGGGTGTCCAATTATTACTGTGCAATATTACTATCTAATTAGTAAGTGTGGCAAACAGCAAGGCTTATTTGGAGTAGCTTTGTATGGTACCACTATATACAAGCAATGTACTCTAGAGCTTAAATTATCTCTACAAAAACAGCCACAGTTGAAATGTTTAAAATATTTAATAATAAATAATAAAAACACAAGACAAATCTTCTCAAGTCAACACAGTGCTTGTAAAGAGATCAGAAATCACAGGACAATGCTTAAAATAACACTGTAGAATAGTCTGACAAACATAGAAAACAGGTAGACTAAATCTGACTAAATTCCTATCTAACCCTAAGAGCAATCACAGTTCTAAATAAACCTACATATAGAGCAAAGGCAGAGTACTGGTAAGTGATCAGTTCTGAACACAAATGCAAAATGCTCTGATTCTCTCTCTCTCTCTCTGAGAAAGTATTGAAAGTAATACATCACTGCTGACTGATTTTAGATTACATCATTCTTCTCTGGTTCCCATGCTAACAGAAACTCATTTTTAACATTTCTTTGCTCTTGCACCTGGCCAAGAAACTACAGCAATAAAAGAAATTAAATATGTAAAATCCTGCAATTAACTCTGGTCTAAAAAAAAAATAGAAGGAATTCCTCAGTCCAGACATTATGCATCCAAGCTTTCAGATCAGTCATACAATGCTTGACTTATCAGCTTTCTTCCAGCAGAGTGCACTGTGGTTACATTTTTGAAGTTCAACATTTAACAGTTTTCGTACATGTAAGAGGACAAGCCTGTGGATTACATTCAACAAAATTCTAACTAGCTAGGCTGACAGCCTTCACATTACCTTCACAACAACATAACCTTAAATGACAGCAATAAATACATAAAAGTAGTAGCATTCAAATGCATAATACCCTGTTTATTAAAATACTCATTATGGAAATACTATCATTCAAACCAGACACTGAAGTTGCATTCACCCTTACTTGCATATCAGCTTTCTTAATTCTAATGCATTATTCTACTCAACAACACATAAGAAAATCCACCTTCTCTAAGATCAAAAATAAAAATTGAAAATTATTAAATATCACAGAGTGTTGTGCTAATACACTCTTGTCATCCTTTCTTCTAATGCTATAATTGTGTTAGTAAATCCTTTTTGTACTGAATATTCAGTCTTGCCTATATAAAAAAAAGTCTTGCATTGCAACAAGCTAAATAAATAATGACAGTTGTTGAACAATTATATTTCCCCTTGGGTCTCTTTCTTCTTAATGTACTACTAACTGAACCAACCTCATCCTTGTTAATATATGGACATTGCTTACAGTGCCTGCATTTTTAGTTAATGTACTACTAACTGAACCAACCTCATCCTTGTTAATATATGGACATTGCTTACAGTGCCTGCATTTTTAGTCTTGTCATCCTTTGTTTCCCATTTCTTTCCAAAATATTTTTAATGTTGGAATTTCTTTTAAAATTATGTTTGGCAGCCCTGCATCTGAAAGCACAGGAATACTGCTATATTAAAACTATGCCAATTTCTATACTTGAAATCTCAAACAATAGTTTCAAACTGCTAACAAAGCTAGCTGAAAAAAGTTGAAAGATATGTCTATAAGGGATCCGTATGGATCACCGAACAGCAACATAACCGAAACAGATTCAGCCGGGCATACTTGTGCAAAAGTGCTTTTCAACTTAAGGCACTTTTGCGTAAGTATGCCTGTTGCAGAGATCGCACTACAGTGGGGATAAGGGATAATGCCCTTTTCCCCACTGTAGTGCGACCTCGGAGTGAGAATATTTAAGTAGGGGGTGTGGGGGTGGTGCAGGGGGGCTTGCCCCCCTACAAAAACTTAAAATAATAATTTTTTTTTAAACACACTAACGAAAGCGCTTTTTTGGTGAAAGTGCTTTCGTTAAAGTGTGTTCAGTGATTGTGGATTCGGACTATTGAACTTTCATTCAATAGTCCTAGATCTGTCTATATATACTGCATGGTGAATGGTCAGATCCTCAGTTTATTTAAGTAGAAACAAACAGGAGATTGCATGTTCCACTGCCAAATTGTTAGAAAAGCAGCGCACACACAAGATTTGTTTTGGCCCATTAAATTGCTGAGTTATGCTATCATATTCTGACCAGAATAAAAATGTTACAAGAAATATTTGACAAAATGTTCAGGCATGCTCAATACATTACTCTGTTGTTTTTTCTTCTTTTTTTCTTTTTTGCAGCTAATGCACACACGCGCACACACACACAAACACACACAGTATCACATAAATGCCATCAGCTTCAGAATGAAGTAGAAACCCACCTTGTTTACTGCTAAGCTAAAGAAAGTGAAAAAGAGAAAGGAAGAAAAAAATGCTTGAATTGTAAATACAAATGCCCTAAAACACAACTATCCTCATCTAAGATAATTCCCTAAAACAGAAATTAAACTTTAGATTAAAACATAAAACATAGCAAAAAATAAAAACAGAAGTGCAGAGAACTGCAAGTTGCACATCAGAAAACAACAATGCAAGTAAATCAGAGACAGTCCTAAAAGACAAAAGTATGAAAGAGCCCTCACAATACTACTAACACTATACCAGAAACTGAGACTCCTGCTGAAATTCTGACTACAGATGTGAGCTGTAGAAATGCAAGCCTGATAGTATGGCTTTGTTAAATATATACTAAGCATGAAGATCAGATACCTTACAGTAACCCAATTAATGTGATGCACACACATATGTTAATATACAAGTACATAATTAGCAGGGGGTTTGGGAGGCACATCCCCTGCTAGCAAAGTGCATGGGATAAAGCCCTGTGCAAAAAGATTAAATGGCAATGCAGTGAGTTTTAAGATTCATTGCAATTCCTTGGCAACCTCAATTAGGTTTTTCACACACACAGGACCTGTGATTGCAGGTCTCACACTTCTAATAGGGAGCTTCAGAAACTATATGGCACCTTACAAAAAGTTAAAAATTAGCTCCCACCTACAAATGAAAATCAGGTGATTCATCACGGGGACAAAGCTGAAATTCCCTAAGACTCCAACAGCAGAATAAGTTATTTCTTACATGTATTTCATTGAAGTTCACTTCTTTAACACTTATAATTGTGCTATACAGCTAATCTACTACATTTTGCACTGTTATAAAGCTTTTTTAATGTTTCACTGCATCTGTGTACTGTTTTATACTGTTTGAACTGTATTGTTCATTCTATATAGTGTTTCATTACTGTAATTGCTTTTTCATACTGAGAGTTGTATTTTCTGTTTGTGAGTGCTCTGTCTGTGCATTTTTGTGAGATGTGTGTTCCAGTCTGGTAGCATAGTCTAGATAGAGGTCTGCTGTTTGTTTGTTCTGATTTCCTGCAAAGGAGTGTATCATATAACTTATTTGTTTGCAGTTAAAAGCATTCTCTAGAGTCTAATTGCACCTTTATCTGTTTAAAGCATTCATTTAGTGGCTCACTTCTGTTTTTCTGCTGTGACAAACATTTCTGTAGTGTTTTCTGCCTAATAGTGTAGCTAGTAGCTGTAATAGTTTCCCACTCCACCCCCTCCTTATTGGTGTCTTGTTCTTATACTTGGTGGCTTTGCAGATGCCCATGCCTCCTGTAAATTTGATCTGGGACACTCCTCCCAGTCCAGTGTCATTAGCTCATTCTACCTAATGCAGAGAGAACATTTGAGAAGGCCAACCCACTTATGTTTTTAACCTTGAATTATCTTCTGTTCCTGCTTTCTCCCTTTTTGCTTTACTAAACTTTGCTAGAATCTCCTTGTGTTTTGACTGAGTGTGCTTCTCAGCTGATAAGTATATTTTGGCACTTTTTAATTGTTCAGAGTTAAACAATAATTGATTTCAGAATGCAGTTGGAATGAATTGCTTTTATTTAAACTGTATTTGCTTTAATATTGCTACACATGTGCTAGCTTGCACTGCACTTGAATTGTTTTAGTGCTGTTTTAGCTGCTTTTCTGTTAAAAAAAAAATCTAAGCTTGTTTCCTGCCTTTCCTGTAACTAGTCTACTCCAGATACAGATCTGCTGTATCCAGGACTGTTCATAAGCTTTTGAGCCTCCCAAGCCTGTGTTGGAGTTAAGCCTTCTATCTTATCAGTGGGAGTGGTAAGCACTAGGTAGCCTATTTACCACAAGAGGAGTGGTTTCTGGCTCCAAAATCATAGTTTATTGGCTGTTTGGGCAGTGTTTCCATCTCTTTCAACTTTCTGGTTTAAAAGCCCGCATTTGTGCTCGTTTCCCGCTTCTCCTGTAACTAGCCTAGTCCAGATACAGATTTGCTGCATCCAAGACTGTTTGTCAGCTTCTGAGCCCCTCAAGCCTTTCTGTGTTGGAGGGAAGTTTTCAAGCTGGTCAGTGGGACTTGTAAGCACTAGTTAGCCTATCTACTACAAGAGAAGTGGTTTCTGGCACAGAAATTGTAGTTTATTGGATGTTTGGACAGTTTTTCCATCTTTTTCAACTTTCTGGTTTAAAAGCCCACATATGCACTTATTTCCCACCTTTCTGAGTAGTGCCAAATTCTGCTCTTCAATTTTTCCCTTAGATCTGCTAGTTCTCTCCTCTCCTGCACTTTTACTAGCTTATTAGTCTAGCACTTTACCAGACTTCTTCTAGCAATTACTGTAGCACACAAAAGTGCTACGAGCACTAAACATTCTACAAGGAAACAGCTCCAGTACTTATTATTAAAGCCCATCCCTCCAGGCATGTCTAAATGTCAGTTCCCTGTGCTTTCTCCTATTAACCTGGTGAACTTTGGCATCCTAAGGCAATGTAGCAACTGCCTCATGTACACAGACAACCCTCTCCTCTTACCTCCCAACACTCAGACTTGTGAGAGATGCACTTGTATATCCAAACTGGAAGCCATGCACTCTCCAGCCAAGACCGGAATAGCTGGTCAAGAGGAGAAGTTCAACATTTGCACCACACCACATGGAACACGCAGACCTCCAGAACATATACCAGCACTGCCTTCACATAAAAACACTAACCACACACCCACCTTCGTGGAGGCTCTCAATAAAAATCTACCCAAACAGCAGAGACCTCCAAGGCAGAAACACACTCGACCACCACAACACAACACTAATCATGAAACACAACTCTCTTAAACAGTGTGCCACTCAACCAAAGCCCTAAGGCAAAACAGCATGCCCAATACTCTAGTCATAGGTGACTTGAAAGTGAGGCACACTGATGTCCCACTCACTAGGCTAAATAAGGAGAAAGTAACAGTTAGCTGACTGTCAGGTGCCAGGATACTCCACATAATGCATTCACTCAGGTCCCTCAACAACAGGTACAAATATGACTCTGTTATTGTACATGTGGGTGTGAATGACCTGAGATGTACCTCCCTGGACTACATGAAAAGAGACATGGAGGAGCTCTCGGATTATGTAGCCCAAGTAGGTATGACCCTAGCCCTGAACAGCATCCTACCATCACCCAGAATGATACCACAGTACAAGCAGGAAATGATTGATTTCAACAATTGGCTAAGTTTCTGGTGTCATTCTAAGGGGATCCAGTATCTGTCAGCCTGGGATGACATGATTGACAGACCTCAATGCTTTGCCAGAGATGGCCTGCATCTGTCACCTATGGGCTTCCAGATACTGGCCAAGGCTCTTGACACCCCTATAGTGCCTTTTTAGGCAGTATTCCACACAACAAATTACCACCGTAATAGCTACAAACAAATGCAATCTGAAGGTCATGCTGCTCAAGGCTAGAAGTCTAAATCTCAAAATGCACATGCTCAAAGCACTCCTTAAAATGGAGAACATCGACATTTGTGCTGTAACAGAGACCTGGTTCAAGGCAGCAGAAAGCACCCCTGCACTACTAGGCTATAACTCATTCCACACCTTTCGCCCCCAGAACTTGGACGAAAGCTCCAAAGGCGGTGGTGTTTCCATATTCATAAAGGATGCAGACACCTCCAGACTGGTAGCCCAACATAATGCATCAGAGATACTTCAGGTGCAGCTAACATGAGGTAAGACAGCGATTCAGGTAGTAGCCTGCTAAAGGTCCCCAACCATGTCCCAAGAATCTCACTCCATGTTCCTAAGCACCCTGGAGAATATTAGGGTCCAACCTAACACTATCATACTGGGGTGACTTCAACTATCCCTCCATTAACTGGGAAAACTACTCATGTACCAGTACACTTGCCCAATGTTTCCTGGAATGCATTAATTCCAATGCCCTGTACCAGCTCATTCTTCCCCCACTAGAGGTAGCAACATCCTTGACCTGGTCATTACTAACATGGGCGACCATTGCTCTACACCAATAGTCAACTCCTCCCTGGTTAGATCCACCCACAAACTAATCACCTTGGAAATCCACATACCTCCCACCCCCCACCCCCACAAAAGTAACCACCATGAAAAACTTCTCCAAAGCTAACTTTGGGCTCCTAAATACAGAGGCGGCTAACTTCATGGCACCCATTTAAATGGAAAATACTTGCATGACTGCTGAATCATGCATGACTGCTGAATCATACATCAATGCACTGTATGAACACGTGCACAAATGCATGGATCTTGCCATACCCAATTGAACTAAGACGCTCTCCTCCAAAAAAAGGAAGCTAATCTGGTGGTCCCCTGCCATAAACTCTACAACAGAAGAAGGAAACTGATGCAGAATAAGGTGAAGTCCCAAGACTGAAAAAACTCCCTTATCAGCCTCAACAAAAAGTTGAGATCCCTCATCAAATCCTCTAAAGCTAACTGTGAAAACAGAATTGCAGCAGATAGTAAAGACAACTACAAGGCCTTCTATAGTTATGTAAAGAATCTCCATGGCAATACCCACATTTCCTCTTAGCTACACAATGGTACCTCCTATACTGAGCCAACAGATGTTGCCAATATACTGGCCGACAGATTCAGTGCCAACTTTACCCTTTTCCCCCCGCAAAGGACCAATCACAATACCAGTAGATTGCCAGGCACCCAGTATTACTGCTGCACAAATTAAAACAGCACTGTCCAAGGCCAAGAATACAGCTTCTATGGGACCTGACAATATCTCTGGCTGTGTTCTACATGAACTACAGAGGGAACTGGCACCTCACCTGTGTGCCCTGTTCAATCACAGCCTCACCTCAGGCTTTCTCTTTACCAAATAGTGCACTGCTAAAGTCATCCCTCTTCACAAAGGAGGAGTGACTACAGACCCTGGGAACTACTGCCCCATTAGCCTGATGAGTCTGAGATGCAAAGCTATGGAACACATCATGGACTTAATAAACAAGCTTACAGGGAATCTCCAAACGCTGGATCCCACAAAGTTTGGTTTTGTGAAGGGCAGATCATGCCAGCTCAACTTGGTCGACTTCTTTGAGTCAGTCACCAGAGATGTGGATGTAGGTAAGGTGTTTCATACAGCCTATCTTGATCTGGCCAAGGCCTTTGATACCATTTCCCACTCAGGAATCATAGAAAAACTCACTAAGCTAGGCATCAACCCCTATATCCCTAGGTGGTTTGCAAACTGGCTCACAGATAGAACCCACAGTGTGAAAGCAGCTGACTCCAAGTCAGATTGCCGACCAGTCATGAGTGGAGTCACAAGTGGAGTCCCACAGGGTTTGGTCTTGGGTCCTCTCCTGTTTGGTAGCTACTTCTCTGAAGTCCAGGCCAACATGAAGGGACTCTGTCTGACAAAGTTCATAGACGATTGCAAGTTGGGAGCTATTACTAACTCCCCAAGTGATGTTGACATCCTACAGAAAGGCCTCACTGTAACCAATGACTAGTGTCAGAACCTTGGCCTTAAGCTCAATGTCAAAAAATGTGTCATCATCCCCTTTGGGAAAAACCCAGTTCCCATGAATTACCACATTGATGGTAGTCCACTGAACACAGAAGGCGTTATAAGAGATCTGGGAACACAGGTTGACAGCAACCTCTCTTTTGACCACCACATTGCCACTGTGGTCAGAAAGTCCTTCTATGTGGCATATCTCATTACTAAGGGTTTTGCATCCAGGAAGAAAAAATTCATTGTCTCCCTCTACTCTTCCCTCATTAGGCCAATCATCGAGTACAATACCCCATTTGGCATGTACCTCACTAGATACCTGCAACAACTGGAGAGGGTGCAAAAGTACCTCACAAAGAAGATCCTAGACCTTAAGCACTTGTCCTATATGGACAGATTCAAAAAAATCTCTATTCCCTGGCTCATATCGCCTACTTGGAGGCGATCTCTGCTTGACTTACAAAGCCATGTCTGACCCAGCTCTGTTAGAAATGCTACATCTAAAGAAATCCCAGTCCCTGCGCAACACATGCTCCAGAGACCTCAGCCTCATTACCACAATCAACAGAACATACTGGAGGGACAGTTTCATAACCCAGAGACTGCTCATGCTATAGAACAGACTTCCCATACATGTCAAACCGGGCACCTCACTGGCCCTCTTCAAAAGAAATCTTGATGAGTGGATGAGAAATAGAAAATTCATCCCGGGGATTACTCCGGTGTCTCTACTTGACAGAGGCACTGGAAACTAAAGTCGGGTGGCACGATGCTAGGGTAATCCTATGGGTTAGGCTTGTAAAGACTCCAGGGCCATTAGCCGAGTACACACCTATGAACAAGAAAATCCATTCAAATAGAATAGAAAAGCAGCATACCTGTCAACTATCCAGATTTTTGTCTCATGTTTTCAGTCAGTTCTTTAGAAAAGTTTGCTTTTCTGGCTAATCTTTGGTAAATCAGTGAGGACTGTCTTTAGTAAATATTGACAGACATTTGAGTTTCAGACTTCATATCCTTCAGAAAATTCATGCTAATGCACAATCTGTTATTCAATAAACTTTCTACATTTGTAAGAGCAATATTTAAAAATGTGCCAGATTTCTGGGCCTTTGTTCCCCCATTATTTATGGCTTTGTCCAGATTTATTGCTCTAAGAGATTGAAAGGTGTAAAAACCACCCACTAGAAAGTCCATTTGTAAAAACCTGTGAGAACTAGGCATAACCTTGTTTAATATTCAATTTACATAAACAATATAATTACCGTGTCCCATTGAAATAGTGTGAGAAAAGTACAATTGTGTCCCCTTTACCATAATTGTGGATGTTCGAGTAGATCAATGTTACAGTACTGAGCCTTGGGTCTTCCTGCAGTGCTGCAGTATGCCACCAGCCCAATTTCTAGAACCTTAACATCATCCCAAACCAATACATGCTAAATGACTGATGTCTGGACATCAGGACGGCATCCATCAGCACCATCTTCAGGTCTTTCTAAGCCGAGAAAAAGCAGTTTGATGCTCAAGGAGACACAACCTCCCCAGCTGTCTGGTTGTGGTTGAGAATGTAAAAGAGTAAGAAACATAAGTATAGTTGACATGAACTAAACAAATTACAAGTAGAAACCGTAACAAAGATGGCCCCTACAAAGTTGAGGGGTAGGAGGGTGGGAATATGTACTGCAGCATTGATCTACTCCAACATTTACAATGATGGTAAATGGGAAAAAAATGTACTATGTTCTTCGTAATAAATGAGTAGTACCGATCCTTGGGAAAATTCTTAAAGCATCTCTAAGGATGGAGGTGATTATTGTAGGATTACAAAATAATAACATTTTGTAGGATGGCAGAGGTGAACTCTGCCCTGGCTTTGGAGACCTGCCCTAAGTTATAGTACTTAGTGAAAGTGTGAACAGAGTTCCAAGTGGCTGGTTCAAGGATGGTTTGGGTGGAAACTCCTTTAAGGAAAGCAGCGGTAGTTGCCCTATGCCTGGTGGAATGGGCTCTAATGTGGCCAGCAAAAGGAATTCCATAGTGCTTGCAACAGAACCTAATGTCATTTGCAATCCATTTATAGATGGCTTGTTTTGAGACAGATTTGCCATTTTCCCTCTGCTCTGTGAGAGACACCTGACTTCTCTGTGGACAACCATTGAGTGTAAGATTCTTTCTGCTTTATTCTGTGAATTTGGAAAGAAGACTGGCAGATGGACAGCTTGGTTAAGGCTAAGTTCTGAAACTAACTTTGGCATAAAAGGCTGGCTTGTTCTGAGGGTTACTTTGTCCCTTTGGAAGACAGTACAAGGCTGTGTACAAATGAGAGCTTGTAGTTCAGAAACTCTTCTAGTTGATATGACAGCTAGAAGAAAGATGGTCTTCCAGGTGAGCATCTTGATATGTGCAGTAGCGGCTAGTTCAAAGGGTGGCAGGTTAGTTATTCCACTACATAGTTTAGATCCCATACTGGAATGGGGTCCTTCTGGAAGGTCTCAAGTGAATCACCCCTTTCAGAAACAGTTTCATGTGAGGGTGAGAGAAGAGGAGTGTAGTAGTCTGCAAACCAGCTGAGAAAGCAGAAGCATGAACCTTTATCCTGGAATAAGAAAAGCCCTGTTCAAACAGGTGTAATACAAAAAAAGCAGTACCAAATTGATTTCTACTTGAGCTGGGGTCCTGTGGCAGCCATGACATGTGGAAAATCTCTTCCGTTCTGCCATGAATTATTTTCTGGAATTATGTTTTCCTGCCTCTGTCCTACAGGGAGCTGGATTGAGAGATGCCAGGTTGGGATGGAAGACTGATCTCTTGATTTGGCTGAAAAGGTCTATGTCCTTTGAGAGAAAGCAAAACCTACCCCTGCTTATGGTGAGAAGAGAGAAGCAATGTTGTCTGGACCAGAAAGGGATTACCACCATCATGTTGGGCCTGTCAGTCCTGATCTTTGTAAGTACCCCTGGGAATCAAAAGTAAGGGAGGAAAAGCATATAGGAACCAATGAGTTCATGCGATGGAGAAGGCATTTATTTTTCCATGCTCCCTCCTGTTATGTTTGTTGTTGGGAGAGGAGATCCCCCACTGAGTGGTGAGATCCAGGAAGATTTCCGTTTTCAACATCCACTCATTTGAAACTAGTAGGTCCATGCTCAGAGAGTCTGCTAAAATATTAATGTAGCCTGGGATGTACGATGCTGTGAAGATAATCCCAAGTCTTAGGCAAGCATACAGATCTTTCTGGTAAGACAGCACAGTGGGTAAAATAAGGTTCCGCCTTGTTTGTTTATACCACATTACTCTGGTATTGTCTTGGCCAGATTTGCAGAATTCCTGGCCTTAAATGTTATATGAAAGTTTTTATGGCTAGGAAGACCACCAGTATTTCCTCTAGATTGATGACTGACTTCCTGTGTTGTGGGGACCACATGTCCTACACCCACAGTGTTCCTAACTGGGCTCCCCATGGTACATCTGAACTGTCCATAGAGATTGCCTTGCCTGCCTGAGGCAGTCTGAAAGTTGCCTTTGGGTTCTCCTGTATGGTATCCTTCCACCATAAAATTTCTTTCTTGAGGTACTGGAGCAGGGGTAGAAGGGACTCTACAGACTGGAATGCAGCTCCCAGACATTTTTGAGAAACCATTGCAATTTTCTCATGTGTAGCTTTGCTAAAGGGACCATTAGGATACATAATGTCATGCATTCTAAGATCCTTATGAACTCTCTGGCCGAGATAAGTTGTTTTGGGAGTAGTTTGTTCAAATAATCCATCAGGAAAACAATCTTGTCCTGAGGGAAAACTATTTTCTGTTGGACTGAGTCTGTTAAAGATAACAGAAACAAGATTCTTGTTTATGGGGATATATATGAAACTTGTGTATATTTAATGTGAAGCCTACCTTTTGGAAGCAGTCTACAGAGGTCTGGACGGCTCAGTCAGCAGTCCAGATATGAGTAGATGTGTACCCTCAGCATTCTGTAGTGTGCCATCATTGGGGGGTCAGACATTTTGTAAAACCTCTTCGCATGGTAGAAGGATCAAATGGAAAAGCAAAAAAAAAAAAAAATGGAAGTGGGAGCCAGAGACTACAAACCGTAGGAATTTCTATGACTGACTACCATAGGAACTTGAAGGTAATTGTCCTTTAGATTGAAAGTGTCCATGGAGGCGTCATGAAAAATCATGAGTCGCACCTTTTGATTTGAAAGATCCAGGATTGGTCTTGAGGTTCCCTCTTTTCATGGGACCAGAAGATCCTTGAATAAAAGCCTTTTCCCTCTTGACCTGGGAGTATTAGTTGTATGGACCCTTGTTGAAGTAAATCTCTTATAATCATGAGTAAGAGGGTTTTCTTGTTCATTTGGAGGTCTTGGTATGCCCAAGAAGGGGTTATCCCAGAAATGGATATAGTATCCCTTTTCTATAATGCTGAGGACCCACTGATTCCTTGTGATGGTCTTCCACTGGCCTAGGAAGAGGGGTAGTCTGCCTGCCAGGTGTCCAAGAGGAAGGGAGAGTGAGGAGGGAAGGAGGGGCAGCCCATAGTCACAAGTGATCTCTGTGTTGAGCATCATCTTTGGTGGCCCCTGATCTCTGTGACTGTTCTGTTTGCCATCTTCCGGATTGCCTTGGTCTTCTTCCATGTGGAGGCCTCCCCCTCATCTTGTCTTTGTGGAAAGGGCCAAGGTTTAGAGGGGTAGTTTCTACTGTACCTGGAGACAAGTAGAATTATGTGACAATCAATCTGTTTGCCTGTTTTGTCTAGTTTCTCAAAGTCTTGTTCAGCTGGACATCCAATAACTCAGCTTTTATCTGAGTTCTGAGCCTGTGGCAGCTGCTCAGCAAGAAGCAACAAGGCATCATAGTCATATTTCAAGGAGCGTCTGGCTACCTGTAAAGTTCCTCTATGTCCTGCACCACCTTGTACAAAGTTCTGTCTGACATGGAGCCAAGTTTTGTTATTAGTTCATCTTGGAGTGATTCTGGGTATTTTGTCATATGAAACTGCCAATTTTAGCTATCATGGCTAGGGTTACAGAGGCACAAGATTTATTGCCATACCTATCCAGTAGTCTGCTCTCCCTGTAATTAGGTAGGGGATGCCTGTATGTTCATTTTAGAACTTCTTTAGTAGATTCAATGGAAACCAGAGAGGCATAATCTTTAGTTATTTTGTAGAGGTGATTGTGAGTGGCAAGCACTGTGTAAAACCAGTCTGGTTTCTTAGCTACAGGTGGTAAGAAGTCAGGGTGTGGGGCTATGTAATCAAAACATCATCTAGTACAATGTGTACTGAAGGAATATCCAATGGTTTAGGGAAAGGTAAGATTAATAGTTCCCTGTAATGTATTTGTGCCTGAGAGAACTCTCACTTTCCCAGTTAAAAGCATTCTTCATTTTGTCCAATGTGTCTTTGTAAGAAAGGTCTTCGGGTGGGGCAGCTGAAGAAGGAGTATCATCCATGTCTGAGTCTGCATATGTTTGGGGTTGTAAATAACCTGAGTAACACAGTGCTTCCTCATCCTCGGAGGATGAAGTGACTTCCTCTACTTGGAAGACTACTTCCCTTGTTCTTTTTGTCGGAGTCAGGGAAGCCTCAAAACAAGGTTGTGAGGGTTCTCGGGATTTAATGAAGGCCACAAATTTTTCTGAAATCTAGACAAGATCCTGGGCTTTGGACTGAGATGCAGATGCCAAAGTGATGAAAACAAGGAAGGAGCACTTTTCAGTTTAACTGGAAGCTTTTTGCAAGATTTGCTTCCCAAGGGACAGTCAGTCATTAACTTTTCTGAACATTAATTAGCGAAAACATTTCTCCAATGAGGTACTTATCTGTCTGGAAGAACAGCATCTCTGGAAACACGAGCTGACTGACTGATTGCAAACATATAAAACACACAAGAAGAGCATCAGACTATACGGCTAGAAAAAACTGAAGATGATGCCGACAGATGCCCTTCTTATTCCTTGATGTCTGGACATCAGTCATTCAGTGTCTGTTGGCGTGGGATGATTCTAAGACTCTGGAAATTTGGCCAGTGTTGGGCTTCTGCATGACAGGATGACCCAAGAATCAGTACTGCAACAGTGACCATGAAGAACATCAATAATCCAGATAAAAAAGGAGTGATAAATGGAACAGTTCCTGTATGCTATGTTGTGAACCAACTGTCTACAAAACAAATGGATGGGTAAAAATGCTCAAGAAGCTACACTTACAAAGACTCACTAAGCCATGGATGCATGCCTCAAAACTAGGCAGTTAAAAAAAAATGTTCACCATGTTTCAGTCAACTGGTTCATGATGGACTTTTCAGCAGCTCAGTACTGTCCACCCTGCTATCATCCCCATAGCACAGTAGATATTCCTTTAGCAAAAATGGAAATGGGGTTACCTTACATTACTGCTCTAGTTATTCAGCATTAACCCAGAGTTTACATTAAGGAGTGCCACTATGATTTGTAAGACACCTGCTAGACTACATAGCTCAAGAATGCCTGTACTTCTGGAATGTCGACATCTAGACCTTCCTTCACACAGCCCATCACAGTTAAAGATATGCACATCTTAACAGGTATGAATTAAGGAAGTTAAAATGATGAAAGCTCAAACTAGAGAGAACCTGCACTTCAAACTGTGCATCCTGTACAATCAACTATTTTACCTCAGCATGCCTCGTGTACCTTTGCTAGAAATTCTCTAATGCATAGCACTCAACCTCCATCAGAAATCCTAAGTTGAAATGGGCAGATGCACTCCCACCCTTATCAATATCATTTATTCAGCTGGCCACCTTCCCAATACATGGTCATCTGTACTACTGTCTGCACATCACCATGGTTATTACTGCCCCAATATGATGATTTCTTTCCCTCAAAATCTTATGGAAGCTTTCTCTACAGGTGGTAACTAGACAAGAGGGATATTAACATTGCATACAATTTCTGTTTGGCTACAAATAAATGGCAAGCTCTTTATCTTCCAGGAATAGCATTAGCTTTTTATGAGCTATGTCTATTTCTCCTCTGGAAACTATTTCATAGTAATCTGTGTCATACAGTGTGTTTGCTATATCATTCACATAGTTGTCTTTTTCCACCACCACCACCCCACCCCCTTATCAGGTCTCATCATCCTGTATCGATCTGAATCTCTTAGTTTTTTCAATACTAAGGCTTCCTCTCCTGTGAGATTAAAAGTTTTATTTTTATGCAAACAATAGGCTTGATAGATTTTCTTTGTACATAAATCCACTAAAGTAGGATGCATAGGTGGGTTGTATAAGCGCTTTCTCTTAAATGAATCTATTACCTACTGGGATTCTTTCTACCTCTTGTTTAAAATGTAATTGAAAATTTAACTTCCTAATGTAAATATTAAGTTCTGTGAGTACATCCACTATATCTACTTTACTCCCAGGTACAAACTTAAACCCTTTCCTAAAAAGAGAGAAATGTGCTTCAGTGATTTCCATGTCTGTGTAATTATAAACATGGAACCCTTGCGAACAAAGCAATTTCCCCTTAAATAATGAAATACAAGATTGTATCTGTGCACTTAAATTCAGTACCTGTTCCACTTCCTGTTTTTCAAAAACTGTCCTTGCCCTTTGGGCCCTTGTCCCCTTGGTGTCTGCAGTCACCCTAAAAAATTATTACTGGTTTGGTTTCTGTTCCTATTCAGAATTCTTTCTGACCTCCCTGGAAGTGGGAATTCTTGCTCAAAAACTTAATCTGTCTTACCTTCGTATAACGTAGTTTCATAGTTGTTAGACTCATTTCTCTCATCATATCCTAACTTCTGCATCTTGCCTGTTCTGGTTACAAAGTGGGGGGGGGGTCATCCCTCCCTAGTTTTCCTTGTTTCCTCAACACATGTTCTTTAACTTGTTCAATCTTGTTAAAAATATTGTCATATTTCACTTCAAAATTCATAAAACAATCATTCTCCACAATATTTTGATTTAACACATTAATTTCATCCATTAACTTTTGAATTTTACTACTGTTAATTTTAATAAAATGCAATGGCTCTAAGCCATGCCGGTCAAACATGGCTAAAAGTTCTTTAAGTTCTTCCTGCCCTGCTTTTATACCATTTGGAAACTTATGCATACGCAGTCCTTTGGGTACTGCTTGGACCTGAATACATTCTGCCAAACAGGCATTGTCAATTTGTAGACTAAGTACCTTATTCATTTTAAGTTCAAATGTTCGCAAACATGTGTTAATGTCCGTTAGTCTGCTAACAGTCTCCTCTCTATTAAAATTCAAGTCTCTATTGATCCATTGTTCGAACCGCATGGTTTTGTTGGAATTAGTTAGCTTGTTAAAGTTCCCCTGGCCACATGGAACACTGTTGGTTTGTGTTGAACAAGTTGGTCTGGGACTGACTGCAGCAGCGTTTCCTGTTCAACTTAATCCACCAGAAGTAGTCATCGGGTGCATGGGTTCATCTGCAGCAAGGTCTCTTGGGAACTGTAGTTTATCCAGAGTGGATTGCATCTGCTGGTATTGTGATGCCATTAGTTTTATAAGATGAGTTAGATTACCCTCATCATTCACTGATAAAAACTCTAGCAATTCCTGCACTGGTGAAACCGGTGTAACATTGTTCAAAGCAACACTGCTGTTGGTATCCATGTCAATCGTATCAATTAACTGTATGTCAGGCCACAATAAAGGCAAGGCTGGTTTCCAAACATGCTCCAAAACACCAAATGCACAGAAAAAAGCATTCTCCGAGGAGAAACGAGAACTATATAAACCAACACACCTCATGAAACCAGACCTGATACCAAAAGAAGAGTCCAGAGTAAAATTCTTCTGTTTATTCACAGCCATAAAATAAGCCAAGCGCTTTCATCTGCCACACTACAGGACTTTATCAAAACAGTTAACATACAGTCACAGAGTGCTTTTATCTTGAATTAATTAGCAGTAAAATTCCCCAAAGCAAGCAGAAGACAGCTAGATATGCAGCTAAATCCAAAAACTTGATGAACCAGCAAGTAATTGTACCAAAAAACTTTACTGCAGAGAAAGAAAGTTAGCGCTTTCATGGTAATACCATACCACTTCTTTAGACAAACATGAATGGGGACAGAATAACTTCTATACAAATTACATCATCTCAAACAGCTTAACAGCCAATAAAACAAACATTTATGCAGCCACATTCTCAGCTTAACGGCATATGAAGCAGATAATATTTACTGGCATAAAATCTAATAAAAAATAAAAAATAAATAATAAATAAGGATAAAAACATTAACACAAGTAAATAAAATGTGTTATGTTTTATTTACTTGTATTAATGTTTTTATCCTTATTTTTTATTACATTTTATGCCAGTAAATATTATCTAATGTTTGTCTGAAGAAGCGGTATGGTATTACTGTGAAAGGGCTAACTTTCTTTCTCTGCAATAAAGTTTTTTGGTACGATTACTTGCTGGTTCATCAAGTTTTTGGATTTAGCTGCATACTGAGCTGT